>NW_028138664.1:0-69133 GCF_964270905.1 Leucopleurus acutus | reverse complement strand
TGATTTTGGAATATATGAATTATGCCCAGTGTGTGTTTCAATAGGTTTATATATATATATATATATATATATATATATATATATATATATATATATATATATATATATATACATTTTTACTGATCTATA
Organism: Leucopleurus acutus; assembly: GCF_964270905.1. NCBI lineage: Eukaryota > Metazoa > Chordata > Mammalia > Artiodactyla > Delphinidae > Leucopleurus > Leucopleurus acutus. The sequence continues at coordinate 69,004 of NW_028138664.1, read as the reverse complement.
TGATTTTGGGTTCTGAAACTTCTACATGTCACATGCGTGTTACATAACAGACAATGTCAGCCCCAGGAGGGAGAAAACACTCCAATGAAGCAAGCCAAAGAAACAAGTTTTAAGCAAGGTCAAGTGATGTGTAGACCAGGATTGTTCAATTCCTACCTGTCATGCTGAAGCTTCCAGCTCCTGAATAACAACACATGCTTCCCTTGTCCTAGACAGCCAAGAGTACGTCTCCTCTCTTGGGCATAAGAATCCCTAGAGTTACATATGGGTAGTAAAGAGTGGACCCAGCTGTCATACTCACAATAACCAAACTGTGTTGATCGTACTTTATACCAATACATCGCTCCACGCTGAAGTTGCAATAAATGATATATTTGCTTTCTAGACATGAATGAGACGCCTTACTGGATATACTCCAGGAAGGCCAGAGAAGCTGGCTTCTAATCCATACGGAACAATTCACTGGTGAATTTCTTTCAGGATAGCCCATGATTTATCTAGAATAACATCTTTACATATCTGGATCCTTCAAACTAGACAAAGGGAAAATACGGACTTCAAGCCTCAGTTAGAAATATGGAATGGTGCCATGCTGACAACTGGTGCTCCCTGACCTGTATCTTCTGAGATTAGAACACAGTGTGGTGGATGACCAATTCATGCGTTGAACAAAAGAAGACCTCCTACAGGGCAGTGTAGCTGTTCGTTACAATTATGGCACTTAGGGTTAAGTACCATAAGGACTACAAGAAAAAAAGAAAAACAAGTAACACATGAAGCATATACGATAAGGAGGTACCACAGTCCAGAGCACAAGCTCTGGAATCACACAGGCTTGGATCGAATCCCGGCTAAGCCACTACCATCTATATACCCTGAAGGACAGGCCAAGGTTTAAACGTTCTTTTACCAAATTTCAAAACAGAAGTGAAGAAAGAACCTATCTGCCAGGAAGGGACATCGTGGGCTGCAGCATCCAGTCGGATCAGGGCTCTGCATCTCCTGCTCAGAAACCTTGGCCACCTGGCTCATGGTGATGCTGGCAGCTGAGCAGCCCTGGAGAAGGCGATCCTGTCTCCAGGTCTTGCAGAGGAGCTGGGGAGGTCTGCGGACGAGGTGGCCCACACCCTGGTAAGCTCTGGCTGCCTCCTGCCCTCAGGTCTGAGCAGGCTCTGGCCTCTGGGCCCCGTGGTGGGGAAGGCCTGGCCGATACATACGCAGGGCTGAGGGGCCTGCAGAGCCAGTCCCCAGGCAGGGTGAGCTCTGGAGGAGGCTTCCACAGTCTCCGCATGGTGGCCCATCTGGTGCCAAACACCTGCCACCCACAGCCAGAAGTCCCAGCCACTAGAAAGTCCAGAAGGGGCCCTGCCCTTTGCCTTTGGGCCGGGGTTAAGCCAGCAGCTGGGCTTGCATGTGACCCCTGCATCACCCCCGGCCCCGCCCGCACTTTCTCTGTGACACGTACAATGGATATGTCATAAAGCCAGGCAGAGCCAGTGCTATAAATTCAGAGGAGTTAGAATCTAGGAAGAGGCTCTCCCACTTTCACTATCTGCTCTCAGATCAGGCAGGCAGTACCTCTAATATGGAAGCTATGGACACCACACCTCCTTCACACGCTGTCCTCTTCCATTCTGCTCCTGTTTTCCCCAGCACCCCATTTACGGCCCTGGCGGGCATCGGTGCTTCAGCACGAAGCACGTCAGACCCTGAACCTATGGACACCACACCACCTTCACACGCTGTCATCTTCCATTCTGTTCCTGTTTTCCCGACCACCTCATTTACGGCCCTGGCGGGCATCGGTGCTTCAGCAGGAAGCACGTCAGACCCCGAACCTATGGACACCACACCTCCTTCACACGCTGTCATCTTCCATTCTGCTCCTGTTTTCCCCAGCACCCCATTTACGGCCCTGGCGGGCATCAGTGCTTCAGCAGGAAGCATATCAGACCCCGAACCTATGGACACCACACCTCCTTCACACGCTGTCATCTTCCATTCTGCTCCTGTTTTCCCCAGTACCCCATTTACGGCCCTGCCGGGCATCGGTGCTTCAGCAGGAAGCACGTCAGACCCCGAACCTATGGACACCACACCACCTTCACACGCTGTCATCTTCCATCCTGCTCCTCTTTACCCCAGCACCCCATTTACGGCTTAGGCCGGCACTGGTGCTTCAGCAGGCAGCACCTCTAACACCAAAGCTATGGACACCACACCTCCTTCCCAGGCTGTCATTTTCCAGTCTGCCCTGTCTCCAATAGAACCACTACCCATTTCACACCGCTGTTCCAAGTTCTGGGAACACACCACCCAGTGATAGCAATGCCTCAGCCCATGCCTCGACTCATTTACCTGCAACGTGAGCCAACAGATAGACCAAGACTTTAAAGTTATGACAGAAAGTTGAGTAAGTTATACGCTTGGAATTTCATTTATTATTATTAACAAGCACAACTGTAGTGCTTAGACTATAACAAGTACTATTCTAAGGGCTTACCAAATATTAACTCATTTATTCCTCATAATGGCAACCCTAGAGGTAGGGAATATTCATAAAGTTCACTTTTCTGGGGGAAACTGAGGCCCAGAGACGTTGAAGAGCTTGCCTAATGCCACACAGTAAGTAGGTGGCAAAACCCGGGATTAAAACCAGACCGTCTAGACTTTCATCACTTTGCTGTGTCACCGTACTGTAAGTTGTGGTTAGGGAAGGAACTAAATTGACAAGACTCTGAACTAAAAGGAGAAGGGAGAAATGAGACAATGAGTGATCCTAGAAACTAGAGTAGAGTTAGGCTCAGAAATTTCTGGTGATGAGACCCGGAAGAAGAAGAACTTGTTTGGAATATTAACTTGGGGTAGTATCTGAATCCATGGAGAAATGGTTTTGTTTTCTGTAAAATTTAGAAAGGTCAGTTGGATGAAGATTAATGAAGACAAAAGTAGAAAGGAAAAGAAAAAGGTGCCTTAAGGGAGACATAACCGCTTCCCTCTACGTACCCACAGGTGGGGTCCTGTGGGAAAGGATGGAGCTCTCTCTACCGGGTTGGTCACCAGGCTGAACAAGGAGAAACATGGCAACCATTGTACTGGTTTTGATGATCTCTCAAAACCAAGGCTTCAGTTTCCAAGAACGACCTACGGTAGCATAACTAGTGTGTGTCACACGTGCCACTAAGTGTGTTTCCAGTCACACATTTTAATTGGAGAACTACTTCCTATGAGGTAGGCATTAGTTCCCTATGGCTGCTGTAACAAATGACTACAAATGTGCTTGCTTCTAACAAAACACACTTATTTTCTTATGGTTCTGGAAGACAGAGGTCCAAAACCAGTTTCCCTGGGCTGAAACCAGAAGTCAACAGGGCCATCCATCCTCCTTCTAGAGGCTCTAAGCGAGAATCTGTTTGTTTCCTCGCCAGCATTCCTTCACTTCTGGCCACATCAATGCAACCCCAACTTCGTCATCACATTCTCTTTGGAGTACAAAATCCCTCTGCCTCTCTCTTACGAGAACACCAGTGGTTATATTTGGGCCCATCCAGGTAGTCCAGGAGAATCTTCCCATCTGAGAACCATTACTTTCATCCCACTGGCAAAGTGCCTTCTGCCATTTAAGGTGACATTCACAGGTTCTGGAGAGTAGAATGTGGACATTTGGGGGCAATGGTATTATTCAGTCTACTACAAGGTAGATTCTATTATCTTTCTCAGACGTAGGAAATGACGTTTAGGGAAGTAGTTTGTCTCAGGTCTACAATTTCCAGAGTAGAGACTTAAATTCTGCCACTGACACTTTAGGACACACCCTAAACAACTTGAATCTGTGTCCTTAACTACTGCATAATCCTTGGTTAAGAGTCACACTTAGGTATCAACACCCAATTGAATACAACACAAGTACTGTCTCCTCTTTCACTATGTTTGCCTGGTGTACTGATGAATCTTGCCCAGAGCAGAAGAGTTCAGAAAATTGTTATGCAGGTTTACGAAGAGAAAGCATTTACTGTTTGACGTGCCCGGAGTAACGGAAGGCTTTTTCAAATAAAATATGCCACCAAAGAGTCAAGTGTCACAACAGAGGTAACCCCGTGGGAGTCACGAGGAGACTAAAATTATCTCCAATTGTGCAGGAGAGAAAAGTTTCACTGAAGGCAGGTGTAGTTCAGCCAAGCCCTACAGCACAGAAGTAGGAACGTGGGTATGTACGAATGGGAAACAGTTTAATGCAGAATGGATGAGAAATATGCATTCGACCTATTCTAAAACAACTGGCTTATTAACTCAGTAAATCGATTTAGTCAGTCCAACTAGCTTTAGCTGATTACTTATCCAGGGAATAGCTGTTTAGAGTAATATTTGTCATAGAACAGTAAATAAAATGGTTGAACTATAGCTTTAGGCTTGCTAAGTGAAATAGATTGCTCTAGATGATTTTCAAGTGACTTACTTGGTAGTACTCACGAAATTGGGGGTTAACAATTGCTTAAGAAAACAAAGAGAATTGATTTTAAATAAAGTACTTACTGTGTGAACTATCTGTTCAGTAGCTCATGTTAAACGGATGTTTATAATCCCCATTGGACAACCAACTACTTTTTTGCAAATGGCAATGTGAATTGCTCTCGCATAAACTATAGCAATGACCACCTATCTAATTTGTTGTCCAAACCAGAAATCTTCTAACAATACTGGTGTCCTAATAAAAATAAGCACGAAGGGAACACACACTGGTTGTCTCCCGTGTGCCTGTGCATACATCTATGTCTCACTGAACCCCCATAACAGCCCCCAAGAGAGGGACTCTGAGTGTCCCCATGCTGCTTGTGGAGAAATAGGCACAGGAAGGTTCAATAGTCTATCTACCTAATATCACACAGAGGGTGGGAGAGCCCGTTTTTAAACCACCTGCCTCCAATTCCAGGTGCCAGGAGCCAGACTCAGCCTACAGCTCTCTTCTGCTCGCCTGGAGGTGAAACAAGGTGTCATGATTAGTCAAATCCCATCTTCACTCATCAAGGTAGCTTGAACACCTGCACGTCCTCCAAGTAGCATGTAGCATAAGCAATAAGATGTTTGCCCCCTGATCGTCCAGGAACTTGGAATCAGCTGTGCCTGGTTAGGCTGAGCTGGTTTAGAGTGGAGAGGACCACCGATCTTCCACCTGGGCAAGTGCCTTTTGACCTCCTGCCATCAGAGGGCCGAAAACTCCAGCCTGAGAATGTGCTGAGGCCTGTAGCCTAGTTATGCCAGCTCAGAACAATGATGAGCACACGTTTTTCCAATCACCTTTCCCCATGCTCCCCGTGCCTCATACTGCCCTGCTTCTTTATTCTTTATCCCACAGATACCCAAAGCCCCTTGCCTTTGGGGAGGCAGATTTGAGACCTATTGTCACGTCACATCCTCGCTTGGCTGCCCTGTGAATAAACCTCCTCTTTGCTGCAAACCTCAGCATTTCAGTGTTTTGGCTTGCTGCGCCTCAGACAGAATGGTTGGGAGCAGTGGTACAGGACCCTTGCATGTGAGGGAAGCTGGTTCCTAGTAGTTACATTGCGGATGTTTTCTCCTCTCGGGGTGGGGGTGGGGCAGACATCCTGCTCTTCCAGAAAGGGAGAAACACAGGTGCCAAACCCTTGCCCTCAGCGTCACCCTCACCTAGGAGCTTGTTAGAAGCACCGAATCCAGGCCCCACCCAGAACTACTGAATACCAGCCTGCATTTAACAAGATCCCCAAGAGAGGCATACCCATATTAAAGTTGGAGAGGCACCAAGCTGTCATCGTCTTCTCCGCAGCTAATGAAAACGAAGCAAAGATTCATCCCGAGCCGACTCTGCCTCAGTCACCTGGATATCCCATGAGCTCATTTAATCCTCCCCAGAACCTGCAAATGAGACTGAGGGTCAGAGTGGTCTAGCACCCAAGGTTCCATAAGAGAACATGACCAAGGCTCACTGGAGCCCAGACTTCCAAAAAAGAAGGCCCCTGAGCACAGCATGGCACCACCGCAGCCCAAACCGTGGGCCTGGAGGGTAGGCCAGGCTCCCCACGCAGAGTTCACACCATTCGACAGATACCCACAGCAGACCACAAGGCAATATGAGAAGTAACTTCTGATTGTGGAATCTCTGAATTTTGAGATTTAAAGAAAAAAATCTGTTTTCGGGGGATGGTTAAAACAGTTCTACCAAGGAGTAAAGAGAGGTCATCTCAAGGCTCCTTCTGGACTAAGAATTTAATGCCTACTTATTGAGAAATGCTCCGTGCATTTGCTCAGCCCTACGTCAAGATGAAGTTCTCTGTGCCCTAGAAGCTTAGGTTCTAAAAAGGCCACAGAAATGGGTGAGACCTAAAAAATGCCAGAACAATGCAACGGCCTTAATCAGACTGTCTTTGCTTTGCCTTGCTTACAAGTCACTGACTTTAAACTGAATATGGTGTCATGTCTTTCTGTTTCTTGAAGTTTTTTTTTTCAAAAGATCATATAAAGATTTTCTTCCATGGTAAGACTTTTATATTGTATTTTTCTTAAACTGGACTGTGGTACATTTACCCTCCATCAGATGATTGCTTATAACTCACCTTGCTTTATTAAGAATACCACTAGAGGCTTCTATGTCCCTACTAAAGAAAATCCATTTTCAGGCCCATTGAAACCAATGAAAATCCAAGATTTCAGAGCACAAGATAATGAAAATTCTCTCTATCCGCATCTTTTACTGCTTTTAATCTGTTAACAGTCCCTAAGTGTGTCAGATGAAAGGTACTGTCACGGGAATTGACATCATTAACAGCATTCCATACAGGTAAGTCTTGATTGTTCCAATTTCTCAAAAAGTTGGACATATTTACTGCCTCTATGACATCTCTAGGGTGTGTGGAAGAAATAAAAAAGAGGCCTGTACAATGTATTTCTCCAAATATACACACAAATAGTTTGCACATACAAACAGGGAAACCTTATAAATAATGTATGGGGAGCAAAGGATTGTCGGTAACGGAACTACTCATTTCGAAAGACAACACTGTCACCAAGTGTCCCCTCACCAAAACTGACTGGGAATTTTTAGGGGCCACCAAACCAGAGATGGAGATTTTTAGGCACATTCTTGCCAGAAAAGAGAGCCTAGGGCATAAACCACTCAACCTGTTGGCACGGATGCCAGGGCAACCCAAGCAAGTGGATATACAAGCCTACGTAACGCTTGGAAGTAGGAAGCTTTGGGGGACTACACCTGGGCTGGTACTGGCCTCCCTCCCCAAAGGGACAAGGAGAGCAGAAACCTGGATGGAGTCAAGAGAGAGAACAAAGAAAGGCAAGGCTGGGTATGGAGCAACGTGTGGATCCAGGAGCATGTGTCTCAGAACTGCCGGGGCTCTGCAGACCAGCTGCATCCCCATCCTCCTTGACCCTCATGGGTATAATGAACTCAGGATGGGCGCATCCCGGCTGCCAAGTCATTTCCACCTGTCCATGGAGTTGACAGTTACTTGCTCACAGTGAACCAACCTCTCTGGACCTAACAGCTACCGCAGGAGGCGGTAGTGGAGAACAAGGTGACGACAACGACCAGATGCGAAGGAGGAAGAGACGTTCAGCGGACCGACTGGGTGGACTGATGGTGTGGGGTTAAGTCTGCAGAGCTAAAGGGGCCAGATGTAGAAAAGGGAAGGGGAACCATGAGGATATGGTCAAGCCCCATCGTATGGATATTTCATCCATATGTTGTATGCAAATCCCATTCAATTTGCTCTGAGTGAACAAGAGAGAACTAAATTATCCTTTAAAACATGTCAGTGACTTTATTTACCATCTCATTTGATGAGCTCATAGCCCAGGGGCAGAGGGAAATGGGAGCTGTGAGTCTCAGGAAGTCTCAGGCCTCAGAGGCCCCTCAGAGCCAAACTACCTCACCTTTTGCACTTTTCAAGCAACGTTATTCCTAAGTGCGAGTCACCCTCTTCATCAGGTTCTCCAAGAAACAGCAATCTCTCCCAATGAGACAGGAAAAATGGGCTACTTTGGCTTGCTGAGGCACAATATGTAGTTCTCCAAAATGGTACCTGCCTGGGGATTTTTCAAGAAAATTAAGTATCAGTGGTGATTTGTTTGTCTTCACATAACGTATGACCCAGATGTGCTGAGAAATAAGAAAAGGACGAACGAATCAAGGGCGGCTGATCCAAGGAGGCAAGGGGCAACTTCCACAGCCTACGTGGAAAGCTAGAGGGAGGGACCATCCAGCTGGTGGGAGCTGAAGACAGGGGCCAGTCCTCCTTGGGCTCGGGATGCCACCCCCTCTTCCTACATCTTCATGCTCTCCTTCTCTGTGGCCCCTCCCAGCCATATTAAAGAGCCAGAAGGAAATGCTCTCCTCCATTCCATTCTCCTGTCCTCCTATCCACCCCTCCCTTCTTTCCCTTTGCCATCAATTTCTTGACTTGCCCCCCATTTCTCCCCTCCCATCCACACTGCGGTCTGGTTTCTGCCCCCCTACTCTCGTGAAACTGATCTCCTTGAAGCCCCCAATGATTTCTCCGTTGACAAGTCCAGGGCACTACTTCTCAATCCTTATCTTTGTGACCGCCAAGCCGAGTTAGATCTTAAACAACGTCTCTGTCTTGAAAATCTCTTCGCTTGGCTTCCGCGCCACCTTTCCTTTTCTTTCCATGAGACCGATCACAACCAGTACTACAGATTCCATCGAATTAAGGAATGCTGTTGCCTACATGTGTGAATGAGCTCAAGTGAGTAAAGTACTGAAGTAGAGGACACCTAAAGTGAAACGTCTTCATGAATGTCCACGTGGCTGAGCAGCAAGTTAACCTTTCCTACATGTGCTAAAGAAGAAGAGTTGGGTTTTATTTTATTTACTTTTCCCTGGACTGTGTTGAATGACTATCATCTACAAGTTCAGGCTACTTTTGGCTGAGGATTAATGCACTGGGAGAGCTGAGAGAAACCTGAACAATAGAGCTGTCTTTTTCTTGACCAGTTCACCTTAGTTTCCCAAACTCTAAGTCTTTCCCGAATTCTTTCTCCTTTTTATTGTAGTAAAAGGAACATAACACAAAATTCACCATTTGGATCATTTTACAATTCACTGTACCATTCAGTGGAATTTACTACTGTCACAATGTTGCGCAACTATCACCACTGCCTAGCTGCAAAACATTTTCATCAACCAAGAGGAAACCTACACCCATTTTAAGGAGTCATTCCCTATTTCCCTCTCTTCCAAACCCCTGGCAACCACTAATGTAGAATCTTTTCTGTGTGTATGGATTTGCCACTGCTGGACATTTCATATAAATGGAACCATACAATATGTAGCCTTTCATGCCTGACTCCTTTCACTTAATTGCATCCATCATGTGGCATGTATCAGAAATCCACTCACTGTTATGGCTGAATCCTTCATACTCTTTGACTACAAAATTAAAAATACGCTGAGAATGAAGCTCTGTTTTAATGGCACATCTATTAGGCCAATTCATTGAAAGAAGCTGAAGATGGAGATATTGTTGTGAAATGATAATCGTTGAGACGCCTCAGCCAATTGGATAATGAAAAGTTTGGGAAATGTTGCAAAAAATTATCTGCTTTGTATTAAAAGCCTATTAAACAAGGATGTAGGAGATTGTCTTTTTCTTGCAGGTAACTTAAATGAGGCAGAAAGAAATAACTGCCCTTTAAAACACATTTTGAAAGGATTCTATTTATTCTTAATAGACGAATGGGAGTACAGGAAGTTCACATCCAATATGGACTCCCTGTCCAAACACTGTTTATCGTTCTAGCCACCACTATCGAATTATATTTCTTGAGAGTAAGGCAGCTCAATTCCTGCATATTACTTTCTAAAATTCATCCATCAACTCCATTAATACAGTATAAACAAGAGTTGTTCAAGTTTAAGTGCACTTCAAATATCAGGTATAAAGAACCCCCAGTAAGAAAAAGAATCCTATATCTCTTGCCAGAATGTGGTCAGCTGTGGGGTGCTCTGCTAGCTGAAAGACACATTCATTATTAAGGGGATAGAGGCTGTTTAAGTGGGATGAGAGCCAAAAAATTTTAACTACATATATGTGTTAAGAACAGTGCTAGGTTATCTCATATTCTATATCAGTCAAGGCTCACCATTTTACATACGTGAAAAACAAAGTTAAAAGTGTATTAGTAGGGCTTCCCTGTTGGCGCGGTGGTTAAGGATCCACCTGCCAGTGCACGGGACACACGTTTGAGCCCTGGTCCGGGAAGATCCCACATGCCGTGGAGGAACCAAGACCATGTGCCGCAACTACTGCGCCTGCATGCTAGAGCCCGTGAACCACAGCTACTGAAGCCCATGCACCTAGACCCCGTGCTCAGCAACAACGAGAAGCCACCACAATGAGAAGCCCGCGTACTGCAACAAAGAGTAGCCCCCGCTCACCGCAACTAGAGAAAGCCCGCGCACAGCAACGAAGAGCCTAGGCAGCCAAAGATAAATAAATAAATACGTTTATTTTTAAGAAAAGTGTTTTAGTAACTTACTAAAAGGCACGCAACCAGTAAACGTGAGCAAGAATTCAATCCCAAATCTGTCACACTGAAGTTTAAGCTAATACTTGAGATTAATAAAAACAGCACTAAAGTAAAAGTTCAGAGATATTTTTTATTTCATACTTTCACTAATGCTCTTTGGAGATAAATCATTTCATTTATATGGGCTTTAGTTTTCACAACTTTAATAGTTGGAAGCTTGACTAGATGATCTGTATGTAGTCTTCCAATTCTAAAATGTTCCACTAATTTGGATTGCTACAATAATTGCCCTTGCAATACATGCATGCTGCCACCAAGTAGCAGTAGAGACTACTAGTTCCTTTTTTTACCCCTAGTGGGGGTGCATTTTGACAGCAGACTTATCCGTCAATAGTACAACCTGTTAGTATAACTATAAGATAACAAAATAATCTGGTATTCTTTCCTGTAAAAGAGAAGCTTTACATTGTGTCTGTGAATCGTACCAGAATCACCTGTAGGTTTTTAAATATAGAGGAAATCCTGAACCCATTGAATGAGACTCTTCAGAGACAGGACTTGGGCATCTGGAATTTTGGGTTCCCATCATTTGTATATTTTATTTCATTTTATTTTTGCCTATGTACAATATTTGTCACATCCTTTTGAATCTTTGAAACCTTCTTTTTGTTTTAAATTTTAGAATATTCCATAATCTTCACCTACTTTTCATAAGGTGTTATCTGTTATGTTTATTCGATCTTGTGCTTCTCCTGGTTAAGACTTCTTTCTTTCCTTTTTTTGTTTTTTTCGGGGCCCTGCCTCATGTCTTGCAGGATCTTAGTTCCCTGACCTGGGATTGGACCCCAGGGCCCCAGCAGTGAAAGCGTCATGTTCTAAATACTGGACCACCAGGGAAGTCCCAAGATTTCAGTTTTAAATGACTTCTTTCCCCACTCTAATTCATTCCTGGGATCAGTTTCATGTTTGGACATTAAAGCAACCTTGCATTGCCAGAATAAAGCTACTTTGATTCTGATATACGATTGTTTTACATACCATGGATAAAGTTTGTGCTTCTCTTTACACATTTTGCATGCATGTTCAAAGGAGAAACTGGCCTGTGATTCTATTCTCGTAATATTCTTTATAGATTTTTTGTTGCTTTCTTAAGATTCTATACTTTATGTTTTATTTATTTATTTTTGGCTGCATTGGGTCTTCATTGCTGCATGCGAGCTTTCTCTAGTTTCGGCGAGCAGGGGTCTATTCTTTGTTGCGGTGAGTAGGCTTCTCATTGCAGCCTTCTGACCCCATGGGCTTCTGACCCCATTCGCCAGTGCTACTTCAGGTCCTCACCCCTTCCCTTCTGACCCTGGGCGGTGAAATCCTCTTTCTGCGGCTGGCGTGCAGCAGAAAGTCAATGAGGCAAGAGTAGGTTTGGAGTATCCAAGGAGCAGAAAGGATGTCAGCGTGTGGAAAACAGAGTGAGCAAATTGGAGAGGAGAATGAAACAGTCAGAGAGGAAACAGAGGCCCAGATTTCTAGGTCTGTGGAGGCACTCTGAGGACTTTGCATTTTCTGTGAAGAAACCACTGAAGAAATTTGAGTGACATGATCTGACTTATGTTTTAACAAGATCTCTCTGGATGTCACGCTGATTAGAGACTGTAGGAGAGCAAGGACAAGCCCCAGAAGACCAACAGTTGATTCAAAGAAATGATTACTCAAACATGGTCCCCCTCCTCAGTGAAGACGCAGAGCAGGAATTGGCAAATAATGGCCATGAATCAAATCAGGCTCTCAGCCTGGATCTGTGGGACTGTGAGCTAATAATGGTTCTCACGTTTAGAAAGCTTGTTGAAGAGGAAAGAGGAGGAGAAGCTACAGAAACTGTATATGGCCCACAAAGCCTAAGATATTTCAAATCCAGAAAATGCTTTCCAACACCTGACGTAAAGCATGTGGCTGGTAGGAGGTCCTCAACCAAATTTGGAAGAGGAATACATGAGTCAGTTAGTTCCTGAAAACACTGTAAAGTGACAGGTGTCAAGAAACATTTACCCCTTCACCCTTAACCTTCACAAATGATGCCAGTTCCATTGAGCTATTGAAAAATACATTCTGGCTTTCAGACAAATAACCCAGAGGACATTTTCTCACATACGCAAGGTCATAAACAACTGTCAAGTGAAGTTGAAATAGCAACAAATCAAATAATAACAAAAAACATTTTTACTGATTTTTAAATCTTACAAAGCATTTTCATGTTCATTATCTAATTTAATCCTCAAATCAACGTCATGAGATAGTTATTATTTCCCCATTAGAAATGACCACATATGAAATCCTTAGTGATTGCTCAACAAAAGCTGAAATCTTGAGTGTTGCATCTATTAAGGCCATGGTTGGGTGTTTTCCCATGGGAACATTGGATGCTAAAATCCACAGGGATTTTCAGCTCAAGATGGCAGACTAGGAAATATATTTACTTTCTGTTCCTCCTGAAACCATATCTAAATAAAACTGTAGAAATACCAAAATTAATCAACCAATAAAAGCCAAGATATTCTGGAAGTCATCAACCACAGAAAGATTTCAACACATTTCGAGAAGGCAAGCAATGAAATGGAGGAGCCATGAATAAAATAATGAAGAAAAAACGGCTGAGCCTAAGTAAGGTCTGCACAAAGTCACTCAGCTTTTGCTGAGCTCTGGTTATAGTAAAGGGCAGAGGAAAGAAGAGGGGCTGAAAACAAGGAGACAAACGTCATTTTAGGAAAAACACTTCATTTAATGAGCTCCAGGGAACACTCAGCCTGCTGCCATACTAACTCATGAATTACAATGGATTGTTGGTAAGCAAGACAAGAAAACAGGGAAGAAACAAAAGAAACAAAAATCAAGACACTGTTTCTAACTGGACTCTTTTCAAATGAGATCGAGGAATTATAGTTCAATGCCACAGCTGTAAATCATTTCTGCTGTTGGAGAGGTTACAAAGGGCTTATAATATTTCCCTTGTTTTCAGACAGAATTTAGGTCTGAGCAAAAGCTTTTGTGTCCTCCAACCCCAAATTTTATTGGGGATGGAAGCCCAGATTTGCTGGGACATACCATAAAAAGAATCTCATGAGCAGAGGGTCAAACTGATTTTGGAATATATGAATTATGCCCAGTGTGTGTTTCAATAGGTTTATATATATATATATATATATATATATATATATATATATATATATATATATATATATACATTTTTACTGATCTATATGATTTTGGGTTCTGAAACTTCTACATGTCACATGCGTGTTACATAACAGACAATGTCAGCCCCAGGAGGGAGAAAACACTCCAATGAAGCAAGCCAAAGAAACAAGTTTTAAGCAAGGTCAAGTGATGTGTAGACCAGGATTGTTCAATTCCTACCTGTCATGCTGAAGCTTCCAGCTCCTGAATAACAACACATGCTTCCCTTGTCCTAGACAGCCAAGAGTACGTCTCCTCTCTTGGGCATAAGAATCCCTAGAGTTACATATGGGTAGTAAAGAGTGGACCCAGCTGTCATACTCACAATAACCAAACTGTGTTGATCGTACTTTATACCAATACATCGCTCCACGCTGAAGTTGCAATAAATGATATATTTGCTTTCTAGACATGAATGAGACGCCTTACTGGATATACTCCAGGAAGGCCAGAGAAGCTGGCTTCTAATCCATACGGAACAATTCACTGGTGAATTTCTTTCAGGATAGCCCATGATTTATCTAGAATAACATCTTTACATATCTGGATCCTTCAAACTAGACAAAGGGAAAATACGGACTTCAAGCCTCAGTTAGAAATATGGAATGGTGCCATGCTGACAACTGGTGCTCCCTGACCTGTATCTTCTGAGATTAGAACACAGTGTGGTGGATGACCAATTCATGCGTTGAACAAAAGAAGACCTCCTACAGGGCAGTGTAGCTGTTCGTTACAATTATGGCACTTAGGGTTAAGTACCATAAGGACTACAAGAAAAAAAGAAAAACAAGTAACACATGAAGCATATACGATAAGGAGGCACCACAGTCCAGAGCACAAGCTCTGGAATCACACAGGCTTGGATCGAATCCCGGCTAAGCCACTACCATCTATATACCCTGAAGGACAGGCCAAGGTTTAAACGTTCTTTTACCAAATTTCAAAACAGAAGTGAAGAAAGAACCTATCTGCCAGGAAGGGACATCGTGGGCTGCAGCATCCAGTCGGATCAGGGCTCTGCATCTCCTGCTCAGAAACCTTGGCCACCTGGCTCATGGTGATGCTGGCAGCTGAGCAGCCCTGGAGAAGGCGATCCTGTCTCCAGGTCTTGCAGAGGAGCTGGGGAGGTCTGCGGACGAGGTGGCCCACACCCTGGTAAGCTCTGGCTGCCTCCTGCCCTCAGGTCTGAGCAGGCTCTGGCCTCTGGGCCCCGTGGTGGGGAAGGCCTGGCCGATACATACGCAGGGCTGAGGGGCCTGCAGAGCCAGTCCCCAGGCAGGGTGAGCTCTGGAGGAGGCTTCCACAGTCTCCGCATGGTGGCCCATCTGGTGCCAAACACCTGCCACCCACAGCCAGAAGTCCCAGCCACTAGAAAGTCCAGAAGGGGCCCTGCCCTTTGCCTTTGGGCCGGGGTTAAGCCAGCAGCTGGGCTTGCATGTGACCCCTGCATCACCCCCGGCCCCGCCCGCACTTTCTCTGTGACACGTACAATGGATATGTCATAAAGCCAGGCAGAGCCAGTGCTATAAATTCAGAGGAGTTAGAATCTAGGAAGAGGCTCTCCCACTTTCACTATCTGCTCTCAGATCAGGCAGGCAGTACCTCTAATATGGAAGCTATGGACACCACACCTCCTTCACACGCTGTCCTCTTCCATTCTGCTCCTGTTTTCCCCAGCACCCCATTTACGGCCCTGGCGGGCATCGGTGCTTCAGCACGAAGCACGTCAGACCCTGAACCTATGGACACCACACCACCTTCACACGCTGTCATCTTCCATTCTGTTCCTGTTTTCCAGACCACCTCATTTACGGCCCTGGCGGGCATCGGTGCTTCAGCAGGAAGCACGTCAGACCCCGAACCTATGGACACCACACCTCCTTCACACGCTGTCATCTTCCATTCTGCTCCTGTTTTCCCCAGCACCCCATTTACGGCCCTGGCGGGCATCAGTGCTTTAGCAGGAAGCATATCAGACCCCGAACCTATGGACACCACACCTCCTTCACACGCTGTCATCTTCCATTCTGCTCCTGTTTTCCCCAGTACCCCATTTACGGCCCTGCCGGGCATCGGTGCTTCAGCAGGAAGCACGTCAGACCCCGAACCTATGGACACCACACCACCTTCACACGCTGTCATCTTCCATCCTGCTCCTCTTTACCCCAGCACCCCATTTACGGCTTAGGCCGGCACTGGTGCTTCAGCAGGCAGCACCTCTAACACCAAAGCTATGGACACCACACCTCCTTCCCAGGCTGTCATTTTCCAGTCTGCCCTGTCTCCAATAGAACCACTACCCATTTCACACCGCTGTTCCAACTTCTGGGAACACACCACCCAGTGATAGCAATGCCTCAGCCCATGCCTCGACTCATTTACCTGCAACGTGAGCCAACAGATAGACCAAGACTTTAAAGTTATGACAGAAAGTTGAGTAAGTTATACGCTTGGAATTTCATTTATTATTATTAACAAGCACAACTGTAGTGCTTAGACTATAACAAGTACTATTCTAAGGGCTTACCAAATATTAACTCATTTATTCCTCATAATGGCAACCCTAGAGGTAGGGAATATTCATAAAGTTCACTTTTCTGGGGGAAACTGAGGCCCAGAGACGTTGAAGAGCTTGCCTAATGCCACACAGTAAGTAGGTGGCAAAACCCGGGATTAAAACCAGACCGTCTAGACTTTCATCACTTTGCTGTGTCACCGTACTGTAAGTTGTGGTTAGGGAAGGAACTAAATTGACAAGACTCTGAACTAAAAGGAGAAGGGAGAAATGAGACAATGAGTGATCCTAGAAACTAGAGTAGAGTTAGGCTCAGAAATTTCTGGTGATGAGACCCGGAAGAAGAAGAACTTGTTTGGAATATTAACTTGGGGTAGTATCTGAATCCATGGAGAAATGGTTTTGTTTTCTGTAAAATTTAGAAAGGTCAGTTGGATGAAGATTAATGAAGACAAAAGTAGAAAGGAAAAGAAAAAGGTGCCTTAAGGGAGACATAACCGCTTCCCTCTACGTACCCACAGGTGGGGTCCTGTGGGAAAGGATGGAGCTCTCTCTACCGGGTTGGTCACCAGGCTGAACAAGGAGAAACATGGCAACCATTGTACTGGTTTTGATGATCTCTCAAAACCAAGGCTTCAGTTTCCAAGAACGACCTACGGTAGCATAACTAGTGTGTGTCACACGTGCCACTAAGTGTGTTTCCAGTCACACATTTTAATTGGAGAACTACTTCCTATGAGGTAGGCATTAGTTCCCTATGGCTGCTGTAACAAATGACTACAAATGTGCTTGCTTCTAACAAAACACACTTATTTTCTTATGGTTCTGGAAGACAGAGGTCCAAAACCAGTTTCCCTGGGCTGAAACCAGAAGTCGACAGGGCCATCCATCCTCCTTCTAGAGGCTCTAAGCGAGAATCTGTTTGTTTCCTCGCCAGCATTCCTTCACTTCTGGCCACATCAATGCAACCCCAACTTCGTCATCACATTCTCTTTGGAGTACAAAATCCCTCTGCCTCTCTCTTACGAGAACACCAGTGGTTATATTTGGGCCCATCCAGGTAGTCCAGGAGAATCTTCCCATCTGAGAACCATTACTTTCATCCCACTGGCAAAGTGCCTTCTGCCATTTAAGGTGACATTCACAGGTTCTGGAGAGTAGAATGTGGACATTTGGGGGCAATGGTATTATTCAGTCTACTACAAGGTAGATTCTATTATCTTTCTCAGACGTAGGAAATGACGTTTAGGGAAGTAGTTTGTCTCAGGTCTACAATTTCCAGAGTAGAGACTTAAATTCTGCCACTGACACTTTAGGACACACCCTAAACAACTTGAATCTGTGTCCTTAACTACTGCATAATCCTTGGTTAAGAGTCACACTTAGGTATCAACACCCAATTGAATACAACACAAGTACTGTCTCCTCTTTCACTATGTTTGCCTGGTGTACTGATGAATCTTGCCCAGAGCAGAAGAGTTCAGAAAATTGTTATGCAGGTTTACGAAGAGAAAGCATTTACTGTTTGACGTGCCCGGAGTAACGGAAGGCTTTTTCAAATAAAATATGCCACCAAAGAGTCAAGTGTCACAACAGAGGTAACCCCGTGGGAGTCACGAGGAGACTAAAATTATCTCCAATTGTGCAGGAGAGAAAAGTTTCACTGAAGGCAGGTGTAGTTCAGCCAAGCCCTACAGCACAGAAGTAGGAACGTGGGTATGTACGAATGGGAAACAGTTTAATGCAGAATGGATGAGAAATATGCATTCGACCTATTCTAAAACAACTGGCTTATTAACTCAGTAAATCGATTTAGTCAGTCCAACTAGCTTTAGCTGATTACTTATCCAGGGAATAGCTGTTTAGAGTAATTTTTGTCATAGAACAGTAAATAAAATGGTTGAACTATAGCTTTAGGCTTGCTAAGTGAAATAGATTGCTCTAGATGATTTTCAAGTGACTTACTTGGTAGTACTCACGAAATTGGGGGTTAACAATTGCTTAAGAAAACAAAGAGAATTGATTTTAAATAAAGTACTTACTGTGTGAACTATCTGTTCAGTAGCTCATGTTAAACGGATGTTTATAATCCCCATTGGACAACCAACTACTTTTTTGCAAATGGCAATGTGAATTGCTCTCGCATAAACTATAGCAATGACCACCTATCTAATTTGTTGTCCAAACCAGAAATCTTCTAACAATACTGGTGTCCTAATAAAAATAAGCACGAAGGGAACACACACTGGTTGTCTCCCGTGTGCCTGTGCATACATCTATGTCTCACTGAACCCCCATAACAGCCCCCAAGAGAGGGACTCTGAGTGTCCCCATGCTGCTTGTGGAGAAATAGGCACAGGAAGGTTCAATAGTCTATCTACCTAATATCACACAGAGGGTGGGAGAGCCCGTTTTTAAACCACCTGCCTCCAATTCCAGGTGCCAGGAGCCAGACTCAGCCTACAGCTCTCTTCTGCTCGCCTGGAGGTGAAACAAGGTGTCATGATTAGTCAAATCCCGTCTTCACTCATCAAGGTAGCTTGAACACCTGCACGTCCTCCAAGTAGCATGTAGCATAAGCAATAAGATGTTTGCCCCCTGATCGTCCAGGAACTTGGAATCAGCTGTGCCTGGTTAGGCTGAGCTGGTTTAGAGTGGAGAGGACCACCGATCTTCCACCTGGGCAAGTGCCTTTTGACCTCCTGCCATCAGAGGGCCGAAAACTCCAGCCTGAGAATGTGCTGAGGCCTGTAGCCTAGTTATGCCAGCTCAGAACAATGATGAGCACACGTTTTTCCAATCACCTTTCCCCATGCTCCCCGTGCCTCATACTGCCCTGCTTCTTTATTCTTTATCCCACAGATACCCAAAGCCCCTTGCCTTTGGGGAGGCAGATTTGAGACCTATTGTCACGTCACATCCTCGCTTGGCTGCCCTGTGAATAAACCTCCTCTTTGCTGCAAACCTCAGCATTTCAGTGTTTTGGCTTGCTGCGCCTCAGACAGAATGGTTGGGAGCAGTGGTACAGGACCCTTGCATGTGAGGGAAGCTGGTTCCTAGTAGTTACATTGCGGATGTTTTCTCCTCTCGGGGTGGGGGTGGGGCAGACATCCTGCTCTTCCAGAAAGGGAGAAACACAGGTGCCAAACCCTTGCCCTCAGCGTCACCCTCACCTAGGAGCTTGTTAGAAGCACCGAATCCAGGCCCCACCCAGAACTACTGAATACCAGCCTGCATTTAACAAGATCCCCAAGAGAGGCATACCCATATTAAAGTTGGAGAGGCACCAAGCTGTCATCGTCTTCTCCGCAGCTAATGAAAACGAAGCAAAGATTCATCCCGAGCCGACTCTGCCTCAGTCACCTGGATATCCCATGAGCTCATTTAATCCTCCCCAGAACCTGCAAATGAGACTGAGGGTCAGAGTGGTCTAGCACCCAAGGTTCCATAAGAGAACATGACCAAGGCTCACTGGAGCCCAGACTTCCAAAAAAGAAGGCCCCTGAGCACAGCATGGCACCACCGCAGCCCAAACTGTGGGCCTGGAGGGTAGGCCAGGCTCCCCACGCAGAGTTCACACCATTGGACAGATACCCACAGCAGACCACAAGGCAATATGAGAAGTAACTTCTGATTGTGGAATCTCTGAATTTTGAGATTTAAAGAAAAAAATCTGTTTTCGGGGGATGGTTAAAACAGTTCTACCAAGGAGTAAAGAGAGGTCATCTCAAGGCTCCTTCTGGACTAAGAATTTAATGCCTACTTATTGAGAAATGCTCCGTGCATTTGCTCAGCCCTACGTCAAGATGAAGTTCTCTGTGCCCTAGAAGCTTAGGTTCTAAAAAGGCCACAGAAATGGGTGAGACCTAAAAAATGCCAGAACAATGCAACGGCCTTAATCAGACTGTCTTTGCTTTGCCTTGCTTACAAGTCACTGACTTTAAACTGAATATGGTGTCATGTCTTTCTGTTTCTTGAAGTTTTTTTTTTCAAAAGATCATATAAAGATTTTCTTCCATGGTAAGACTTTTATATTGTATTTTTCTTAAACTGGACTGTGGTACATTTACCCTCCATCAGATGATTGCTTATAACTCACCTTGCTTTATTAAGAATACCGCTAGAGGCTTCTATGTCCCTACTAAAGAAAATCCATTTTCAGGCCCATTGAAACCAATGAAAATCCAAGATTTCAGAGCACAAGATAATGAAAATTCTCTCTATCCGCATCTTTTACTGCTTTTAATCTGTTAACAGTCCCTAAGTGTGTCAGATGAAAGGTACTGTCACGGGAATTGACATCATTAACAGCATTCCATACAGGTAAGTCTTGATTGTTCCAATTTCTCAAAAAGTTGGACATATTTACTGCCTCTATGACATCTCTAGGGTGTGTGGAAGAAATAAAAAAGAGGCCTGTACAATGTATTTCTCCAAATATACACACAAATAGTTTGCACATACAAACAGGGAAACCTTATAAATAATGTATGGGGAGCAAAGGATTGTCGGTAACGGAACTACTCATTTCGAAAGACAACACTGTCACCAAGTGTCCCCTCACCAAAACTGACTGGGAATTTTTAGGGGCCACCAAACCAGAGATGGAGATTTTTAGGCACATTCTTGCCAGAAAAGAGAGCCTAGGGCATAAACCAGTCAACCTGTTGGCACGGATGCCAGGGCAACCCAAGCAAGTGGATATACAAGCCTACGTAACGCTTGGAAGTAGGAAGCTTTGGGGGACTACACCTGGGCTGGTACTGGCCTCCCTCCCCAAAGGGACAAGGAGAGCAGAAACCTGGATGGAGTCAAGAGAGAGAACAAAGAAAGGCAAGGCTGGGTATGGAGCAACGTGTGGATCCAGGAGCATGTGTCTCAGAACTGCCGGGGCTCTGCAGACCAGCTGCATCCCCATCCTCCTTGACCCTCATGGGTATAATGAACTCAGGATGGGCGCATCCCGGCTGCCAAGTCATTTCCACCTGTCCATGGAGTTGACAGTTACTTGCTCACAGTGAACCAACCTCTCTGGACCTAACAGCTACCGCAGGAGGCGGTAGTGGAGAACAAGGTGACGACAACGACCAGATGCGAAGGAGGAAGAGACGTTCAGCGGACCGACTGGGTGGACTGATGGTGTGGGGTTAAGTCTGCAGAGCTAAAGGGGCCAGATGTAGAAAAGGGAAGGGGAACCATGAGGATATGGTCAAGCCCCATCGTATGGATATTTCATCCATATGTTGTATGCAAATCCCATTCAATTTGCTCTGAGTGAACAAGAGAGAACTAAATTATCCTTTAAAACATGTCAGTGACTTTATTTACCATCTCATTTGATGAGCTCATAGCCCAGGGGCAGAGGGAAATGGGAGCTGTGAGTCTCAGGAAGTCTCAGGCCTCAGAGGCCCCTCAGAGCCAAACTACCTCACCTTTTGCACTTTTCAAGCAACGTTATTCCTAAGTGCGAGTCACCCTCTTCATCAGGTTCTCCAAGAAACAGCAATCTCTCCCAATGAGACAGGAAAAATGGGCTACTTTGGCTTGCTGAGGCACAATATGTAGTTCTCCAAAATGGTACCTGCCTGGGGATTTTTCAAGAAAATTAAGTATCAGTGGTGATTTGTTTGTCTTCACATAACGTATGACCCAGATGTGCTGAGAAATAAGAAAAGGACGAACGAATCAAGGGCGGCTGATCCAAGGAGGCAAGGGGCAACTTCCACAGCCTACGTGGAAAGCTAGAGGGAGGGACCATCCAGCTGGTGGGAGCTGAAGACAGGGGCCAGTCCTCCTTGGGCTCGGGATGCCACCCCCTCTTCCTACATCTTCATGCTCTCCTTCTCTGTGGCCCCTCCCAGCCATATTAAAGAGCCACAAGGAAATGCTCTCCTCCATTCCATTCTCCTGTCCTCCTATCCACCCCTCCCTTCTTTCCCTTTGCCATCAATTTCTTGACTTGCCCCCCATTTCTCCCCTCCCATCCACACTGCGGTCTGGTTTCTGCCCCCCTACTCTCGTGAAACTGATCTCCTTGAAGCCCCCAATGATTTCTCCGTTGACAAGTCCAGGGCACTACTTCTCAATCCTTATCTTTGTGACCGCCAAGCCGAGTTAGATCTTAAACAACGTCTCTGTCTTGAAAATCTCTTCGCTTGGCTTCCGCGCCACCTTTCCTTTTCTTTCCATGAGACCGATCACAACCAGTACTACAGATTCCATCGAATTAAGGAATGCTGTTGCCTACATGTGTGAATGAGCTCAAGTGAGTAAAGTACTGAAGTAGAGGACACCTAAAGTGAAACGTCTTCATGAATGTCCACGTGGCTGAGCAGCAAGTTAACCTTTCCTACATGTGCTAAAGAAGAAGAGTTGGGTTTTATTTTATTTACTTTTCCCTGGACTGTGTTGAATGACTATCATCTACAAGTTCAGGCTACTTTTGGCTGAGGATTAATGCACTGGGAGAGCTGAGAGAAACCTGAACAATAGAGCTGTCTTTTTCTTGACCAGTTCACCTTAGTTTCCCAAACTCTAAGTCTTTCCCGAATTCTTTCTCCTTTTTATTGTAGTAAAAGGAACATAACACAAAATTCACCATTTGGATCATTTTACAATTCACTGTACCATTCAGTGGAATTTACTACTGTCACAATGTTGCGCAACTATCACCACTGCCTAGCTGCAAAACATTTTCATCAACCAAGAGGAAACCTACACCCATTTTAAGGAGTCATTCCCTATTTCCCTCTCTTCCAAACCCCTGGCAACCACTAATGTAGAATCTTTTCTGTGTGTATGGATTTGCCACTGCTGGACATTTCATATAAATGGAACCATACAATATGTAGCCTTTCATGCCTGACTCCTTTCACTTAATTGCATCCATCATGTGGCATGTATCAGAAATCCACTCACTGTTATGGCTGAATCCTTCATACTCTTTGACTACAAAATTAAAAATACGCTGAGAATGAAGCTCTGTTTTAATGGCACATCTATTAGGCCAATTCATTGAAAGAAGCTGAAGATGGAGATATTGTTGTGAAATGATAATCGTTGAGACGCCTCAGCCAATTGGATAATGAAAAGTTTGGGAAATGTTGCAAAAAATTATCTGCTTTGTATTAAAAGCCTATTAAACAAGGATGTAGGAGATTGTCTTTTTCTTGCAGGTAACTTAAATGAGGCAGAAAGAAATAACTGCCCTTTAAAACACATTTTGAAAGGATTCTATTTATTCTTAATAGACGAATGGGAGTACAGGAAGTTCACATCCAATATGGACTCCCTGTCCAAACACTGTTTATCGTTCTAGCCACCACTATCGAATTATATTTCTTGAGAGTAAGGCAGCTCAATTCCTGCATATTACTTTCTAAAATTCATCCATCAACTCCATTAATACAGTATAAACAAGAGTTGTTCAAGTTTAAGTGCACTTCAAATATCAGGTATAAAGAACCCCCAGTAAGAAAAAGAATCCTATATCTCTTGCCAGAATGTGGTCAGCTGTGGGGTGCTCTGCTAGCTGAAAGACACATTCATTATTAAGGGGATAGAGGCTGTTTAAGTGGGATGAGAGCCAAAAAATTTTAACTACATATATGTGTTAAGAACAGTGCTAGGTTATCTCATATTCTATATCAGTCAAGGCTCACCATTTTACATACGTGAAAAACAAAGTTAAAAGTGTATTAGTAGGGCTTCCCTGTTGGCACGGTGGTTAAGGATCCACCTGCCAGTGCACGGGACACACGTTTGAGCCCTGGTCCGGGAAGATCCCACGTGCTGCGGAGGAACTAAGACCATGTGCCGCAACTACTGCGCCTGCATGCTAGAGCCCGTGAACCACAGCTACTGAAGCCCATGCACCTAGACCCCGTGCTCAGCAACAACGAGAAGCCACCACAATGAGAAGCCCGCGTACTGCAACAAAGAGTAGCCCCCGCTCACCGCAACTAGAGAAAGCCCGCGCACAGCAACGAAGAGCCTAGGCAGCCAAAGATAAATAAATAAATACGTCTATTTTTAAGAAAAGTGTTTTAGTAACTTACTAAAAGGCACGCAACCAGTAAACGTGAGCAAGAATTCAATCCCAAATCTGTCACACTGAAGTTTAAGCTAATACTTGAGATTAATAAAAACAGCACTAAAGTAAAAGTTCAGAGATATTTTTTATTTCATACTTTCACTAATGCTCTTTGGAGATAAATCATTTCATTTATATGGGCTTTAGTTTTCACAACTTTAATAGTTGGAAGCTTGACTAGATGATCTGTATGTAGTCTTCCAATTCTAAAATGTTCCACTAATTTGGATTGCTACAATAATTGCCCTTGCAATACATGCATGCTGCCACCAAGTAGCAGTAGAGACTACTAGTTCCTTTTTTTACCCCTAGTGGGGGTGCATTTTGACAGCAGACTTATCCGTCAATAGTACAACCTGTTAGTATAACTATAAGATAACAAAATAATCTGGTATTCTTTCCTGTAAAAGAGAAGCTTTACATTGTGTCTGTGAATCGTACCAGAATCACCTGTAGGTTTTTAAATATAGAGGAAATCCTGAACCCATTGAATGAGACTCTTCAGAGACAGGACTTGGGCATCTGGAATTTTGGGTTCCCATCATTTGTATATTTTATTTCATTTTATTTTTGCCTATGTACAATATTTGTCACATCCTTTTGAATCTTTGAAACCTTCTTTTTGTTTTAAATTTTAGAATATTCCATAATCTTCACCTACTTTTCATAAGGTGTTATCTGTTATGTTTATTCGATCTTGTGCTTCTCCTGGTTAAGACTTCTTTCTTTCCTTTTTTTGTTTTTTTCGGGGCCCTGCCTCATGTCTTGCAGGATCTTAGTTCCCTGACCTGGGATTGGACCCCAGGGCCCCAGCAGTGAAAGCGTCATGTTCTAAATACTGGACCACCAGGGAAGTCCCAAGATTTCAGTTTTAAATGACTTCTTTCCCCACTCTAATTCATTCCTGGGATCAGTTTCATGTTTGGACATTAAAGCAACCTTGCATTGCCAGAATAAAGCTACTTTGATTCTGATATACGATTGTTTTACATACCATGGATAAAGTTTGTGCTTCTCTTTACACATTTTGCATGCATGTTCAAAGGAGAAACTGGCCTGTGATTCTATTCTCGTAATATTCTTTATAGATTTTTTTGTTGCTTTTTTAACATTCTATACTTTATGTTTTATTTATTTATTTTTGGCTGCATTGGGTCTTCATTGCTGCATGCGAGCTTTCTCTAGTTTCGGCGAGCAGGGGTCTATTCTTTGTTGCGGTGAGTAGGCTTCTCATTGCAGCCTTCTGACCCCATGGGCTTCTGACCCCATTCGCCAGTGCTACTTCAGGTCCTCACCCCTTCCCTTCTGACCCTGGGCGGTGAAATCCTCTTTCTGTGGCTGGCGTGCGGCAGAAAGTCAATGAGGCAAGAGTAGGTTTGGAGTATCCAAGGAGCAGAAAGGATGTCAGCGTGTGGAAAACAGAGTGAGCAAATTGGAGAGGAGAATGAAACAGTCAGAGAGGAAACAGAGGCCCAGATTTCTAGGTCTGTGGAGGCACTCTGAGGACTTTGCATTTTCTGTGAAGAAGCCACTGAAGAAATTTGAGTGACATGATCTGACTTATGTTTTAACAAGATCTCTCTGGATGCCACGCTGATTAGAGACTGTAGGAGAGCAAGGACAAGCCCCAGAAGACCAACAGTTGATTCAAAGAAATGATTACTCAAACATGGTCCCCCTCCTCAGTGAAGACGCAGAGCAGGAATTGGCAAATAATGGCCACGAATCAAATCAGGCTCTCAGCCTGGATCTGTGGGACTGTGAGCTAATAATGGTTCTCACGTTTAGAAAGCTTGTTGAAGAGGAAAGAGGAGGAGAAGCTACAGAAACTGTATATGGCCCACAAAGCCTAAGATATTTAAAATCCAGAAAATGCTTTCCAACACCTGACATAAAGCATGTGGCTGGTAGGAGGTCCTCAACCAAATTTGGAAGAGGAATACATGAGTCAGTTAGTTCCTGAAAACACTGTAAAGTGACAGGTGTCAAGAAACATTTACCCCTTCACCCTTAACCTTCACAAATGATGCCAGTTCCATTGAGCTATTGAAAAATACATTCTGGCTTTCAGACAAATAACCCAGAGGACATTTTCTCACATACGCAAGGTCATAAACAACTGTCAGGTGAAGTTGAAATAGCAACAAATCAAATAATAACAAAAAACATTTTTACTGATTTTTAAATCTTACAAAGCATTTTCATGTTCATTATCTAATTTAATCCTCAAATCAACGTCATGAGATAGTTATTATTTCCCCATTAGAAATGACCACATATGAAATCCTTAGTGATTGCTCAACAAAAGCTGAAATCTTGAGTGTTGCATCTATTAAGGCCATGGTTGGGTGTTTTCCCATGGGAACATTGGATGCTAAAATCCACAGGGATTTTCAGCTCAAGATGGCAGACTAGGAAATATATTTACTTTCTGTTCCTCCTGAAACCATATCTAAATAAAACTGTAGAAATACCAAAATTAATCAACCAATAAAAGCCAAGATATTCTGGAAGTCATCAACCACAGAAAGATTTCAACACATTTCGAGAAGGCAAGCAATGAAATGGAGGAGCCGTGAATAAAATAATGAAGAAAAAACGGCTGAGCCTAAGTAAGGTCTGCACAAAGTCACTCAGCTTTTGCTGAGCTCTGGTTATAGTAAAGGGCAGAGGAAAGAAGAGGGGCTGAAAACAAGGAGACAAACGTCATTTTAGGAAAAACACTTCATTTAATGAGCTCCAGGGAACACTCAGCCTGCTGCCATACTAACTCATGAATTACAATGGATTGTTGGTAAGCAAGACAAGAAAACAGGGAAGAAACAAAAGAAACAAAAATCAAGACACTGTTTCTAACTGGACTCTTTTCAAATGAGATCGAGGAATTATGGTTCAATGCCACAGCTGTAAATCATTTCTGCTGTTGGAGAGGTTACAAAGGGCTTATAATATTTCCCTTGTTTTCAGACAGAATTTAGGTCTGAGCAAAAGCTTTTGTGTCCACCAACCCCAAATTTTATTGGGGATGGAAGCCCAGATTTGCTGGGACATACCATAAAAAGAATCTCATGAGCAGAGGGTCAAACTGATTTTGGAATATATGAATTATGCCCAGTGTGTGTTTCAATAGGTTTATATATATATATATATATATATATATATATATATATATATATATATATACATTTTTACTGATCTATATGATTTTGGGTTCTGAAACTTCTACATGTCACATGCGTGTTACATAACAGACAATGTCAGCCCCAGGAGGGAGAAAACACTCCAATGAAGCAAGCCAAAGAAACAAGTTTTAAGCAAGGTCAAGTGATGTGTAGACCAGGATTGTTCAATTCCTACCTGTCATGCTGAAGCTTCCAGCTCCTGAATAACAACACATGCTTCCCTTGTCCTAGACAGCCAAGAGTACGTCTCCTCTCTTGGGCATAAGAATCCCTAGAGTTACATATGGGTAGTAAAGAGTGGACCCAGCTGTCATACTCACAATAACCAAACTGTGTTGATCGTACTTTATACCAATACATCGCTCCACGCTGAAGTTGCAATAAATGATATATTTGCTTTCTAGACATGAATGAGACGCCTTACTGGATATACTCCAGGAAGGCCAGAGAAGCTGGCTTCTAATCCATACGGAACAATTCACTGGTGAATTTCTTTCAGAATAGCCCATGATTTATCTAGAATATCATCTTTACATATCTGGATCCTTCAAACTAGACAAAGGGAAAATACGGGCTTCAAGCCTCAGTTAGAAATATGGAATGGTGCCATGCTGACAACTGGTGCTCCCTGACCTGTATCTTCTGAGATTAGAACACAGTGTGGTGGATGACCAATTCATGCGTTGAACAAAAGAAGACCTCCTACAGGGCAGTGTAGCTGTTCGTTACAATTATGGCACTTAGGGCTAAGTACCATAAGGACTACAAGAAAAAAAGAAAAACAAGTAACACATGAAGCATATACGATAAGGAGGCACCACAGTCCAGAGCACAAGCTCTGGAATCACACAGGCTTGGATCGAATCCCGGCTAAGCCACTACCATCTATATACCCTGAAGGACAGGCCAAGGTTTAAATGTTCTTTTACCAAATTTCAAAACAGAAGTGAAGAAAGAACCTATCTGCCAGGAAGGGACATCGTGGGCTGCAGCATCCAGTCGGATCAGGGCTCTGCATCTCCTGCTCAGAAACCTTGGCCACCTGGCTCATGGTGATGCTGGCAGCTGAGCAGCCCTGGAGAAGGTGATCCTGTCTCCAGGTCTCGCAGAGGAGCTGGGGAGGTCTGCGGACGAGGTGGCCCACACCTTGGTAAGCTCTGGCTGCCTCCTGCCCTCAGGTCTGAGCAGGCTCTGGCCTCTGGGCCCCGTGGTGGGGAAGGCCTGACCGATACATACGCAGGGCTGAGGGGCCTGCAGAGCCAGTCCCCAGGCAGGGTGAGCTCTGGAGGAGGCTTCCACAGTCTCCGCATGGTGGCCCATCTGGTGCCAAACACCTGCCACCCACAGCCAGAAGTCCCAGCCACTAGAAAGTCCAGAAGGGGCCCTGCCCTTTGCCTTTGGGCCGGGGTTAAGCCAGCAGCTGGGCTTGTATGTGACCCCTGCCTCACCCCCTGCCCCGCCCGCACTTTCTCTGTGACACGTACAATGGATATGTCATAAAGCCAGGCAGAGCCAGTGCTATAAATTCAGAGGAGTTAGAATCTAGGAAGAGGCTCTCCCACTTTCACTCTCTGCTCTCAGATCAGGCAGGCAGTACCTCTAATATGGAAGCTATGGACACCACACCTCCTTCACACGCTGTCCTCTTCCATTCTGCTCCTGTTTTCCCTAGCACCCCATTTACGGCCCTGGCGGGCATCGGTGCTTCAGCACGAAGCACGTCAGACCCCGAACCTATGGACACCACACCACCTTCACACGCTGTCATCTTCCATTCTGCTCCTGTTTTCCCGACCACCCCATTTACGGCCCTGGTGGGCATCGGTGCTTCAGCAGGAAGCACGTCAGACCCCGAACCTATGGACACCACACCACCTTCACACGCTGTCATCTTCCATTCTGCTCCTGTTTTCCCGACCACCCCATTTACGGCCCTGGCGGGCATCGGTGCTT
Organism: Leucopleurus acutus; assembly: GCF_964270905.1. Taxonomy (NCBI): domain Eukaryota; kingdom Metazoa; phylum Chordata; class Mammalia; order Artiodactyla; family Delphinidae; genus Leucopleurus; species Leucopleurus acutus. The sequence continues at coordinate 39,495 of NW_028138664.1, read as the reverse complement.
CAGCACGAAGCACGTCAGACCCCGAACCTATGGACACCACACCTCCTTCACACGCTGTCATCTTCCATTCTGCTCCTGTTTTCCCCAGCACCCCATTTACGGCCCTGGCGGGCATCGGTGCTTCAGCAGGAAGCACGTCAGACCCCGAACCTATGGACACCACACCTCCTTCACACGCTGTCATCTTCCATTCTGCTCCTGTTTTCCCCAGCACCCCATTTACGGCCCTGGCGGGCATCGGTGCTTCAGCAGGAAGCACGTCAGATCCCGAACCTATGGACACCACACCACCTTCACACGCTGTCATCTTCCATTCTGCTCCTGTTTTCCCCACCACCCCATTTACGGCCCTGGCTGGCATCGGTGCTTAAGCAGGAAGCACGTCAGACCCCGATCCTATGGACACCACACCTCCTTCCCACGCTGTCATCTTCCATTCTGCTCCGCTTTACCCCAACACCCCATTTACCACTTAGGCCGGCACTGGTGCTTCAGCAGGCAGCACCTCTAACACCAAAGCTATGGACACCACACCTCCTTCCCAGGCTGTCATTTTCCAGTCTGCCCTGTCTCCAATAGAACCACTACCCATTTCACACCGCTGTTCCAAGTTCTGGGAACACACCACCCAGTGATAGCAATGCCTCAGCCCATGCCTCGACTCATTTACCTGCAACGTGAGCCAACAGATAGACCAACACTTCAAAGTTATGACAGAAAGTTCAGTAAGTTATATGCTTGGAATTTCATTTATTATTATTAACAAGCACAACTGTAGTGCTTAGACTATAACAAGTACTATTCTAAGGGCTTACCAAATATTAACTCACTTATTCCTCATAATGGCAACCCTAGAGGTAGGGAATATTCATAAAGTTCACTTTTCTGGGGGAAACTGAGGCCCAGAGACGTTGAAGAGCTTGCCTAATGCCACACAGTAAGTAGGTGGCAAAACCCGGGATTAAAACCAGACCGTCTAGACTTTCATCACTTTGCTGTGTCACCGTACTGCAAGTTGTGGTTAGGGAAGGAACTAAATTGAAAAGACTCTGAACTAAAAGGAGAAGGGAGAAATGAGACAATGAGTGATCCTAGAAACTAGAGTAGAGTTAGGCTCAGAAATTTCTGGTGATGAGACCCGGAAGAACAAGAACTTGTTTGGAATATTAACTTGGGGTAGTATCTGAATCCATGGAGAAATGGTTTTGTTTTCTGTAAAATTTAGAAAGGTCAGTTGGATGAAGATTAATGAAGACAAAAGTAGAAAGGAAAAGAAAAAGGTGCCTTAAGGGAGACATAACCGCTTCCCTCTACGTACCCACAGGTGGGGTCCTGTGGGAAAGGATGGAGCTCTCTCTACCGGGTTGGTCACCAGGCTGAACAAGGAGAAACATGGCAACCATTGTACTGGTTTTGATGATCTCTCAAAACCAAGGCTTCAGTTTCCAAGAACGACCTACGGTAGCATAACTAGTGTGTGTCACACGTGCCACTAAGTGTGTTTCCAGTCACACATTTTAATTGGAGAACTACTTCCTATGAGGTAGGCATTAGTTCCCTATGGCTGCTGTAACAAATGACTACAAATGTGCTTGCTTCTAACAAAACACACTTATTTTCTTATGGTTCTGGAAGACAGAGGTCCAAAACCAGTTTCCCTGGGCTGAAACCAGAAGTCGACAGGGCCATCCATCCTCCTTCTAGAGGCTCTAAGCGAGAATCTGTTTGTTTCCTCGCCAGCATTCCTTCACTTCTGGCCACATCAATGCAACCCCAACTTCGTCATCACATTCTCTTTGGAGTACAAAATCCCTCTGCCTCTCTCTTACGAGAACACCAGTGGTTATATTTGGGCCCATCCAGGTAGTCCAGGAGAATCTTCCCATCTGAGAACCATTACTTTCATCCCACTGGCAAAGTGCCTTCTGCCATTTAAGGTGACATTCACAGGTTCTGGAGAGTAGAATGTGGACATTTGGGGGCAATGGTATTATTCAGTCTACTACAAGGTAGATTCTATTATCTTTCTCAGACGTAGGAAATGACGTTTAGGGAAGTAGTTTGTCTCAGGTCTACAATTTCCAGAGTAGAGACTTAAATTCTGCCACTGACACTTTAGGACACACCCTAAACAACTTGAATCTGTGTCCTTAACTACTGCATAATCCTTGGTTAAGAGTCACACTTAGGTATCAACACCCAATTGAATACAACACAAGTACTGTCTCCTCTTTCACTATGTTTGCCTGGTGTACTGATGAATCTTGCCCAGAGCAGAAAAGTTCAGAAAATTGTTATGCAGGTTTACGAAGAGAAAGCATTTACTGTTTGACGTGCCCGGAGTAACGGAAGGCTTTTTCAAATAAAATATGCCACCAAAGAGTCAAGTGTCACAACAGAGGTAACCCCGTGGGAGTCACGAGGAGACTAAAATTATCTCCAATTGTGCAGGAGAGAAAAGTTTCACTGAAGGCAGGTGTAGTTCAGCCAAGCCCTACAGCACAGAAGTAGGAACGTGGGTATGTACGAATGGGAAACAGTTTAATGCAGAATGGATGAGAAATATGCATTCGACCTATTCTAAAACAACTGGCTTATTAACTCAGTAAATCGATTTAGTCAGTCCAACTAGCTTTAGCTGATTACTTATCCAGGGAATAGCTGTTTAGAGTAATATTTGTCATAGAACAGTAAATAAAATGGTTGAACTATAGCTTTAGGCTTGCTAAGTGAAATAGATTGCTCTAGATGATTTTCAAGTGACTTACTTGGTAGTACTCACGAAATTGGAGGTTAACAATTGCTTAAGAAAACAAAGAGAATTGATTTTAAATAAAGTACTTACTGTGTGAACTATCTGTTCAGTAGCTCATGTTAAACGGATGTTTATAATCCCCATTGGACAACCAACTACTTTTTTGCAAATGGCAATGTGAATTGCTCTCGCATAAACTATAGCAATGACCACCTATCTAATTTGTTGTCCAAACCAGAAATCTTCTAACAATACTGGTGTCCTAATAAAAATAAGCACGAAGGGAACACACACTGGGTGTCTCCCGTGTGCCTGTGCATGCATCTATGTCTCACTGAACCCCCATAACAACCCCCAAGAGAGGGACTCTGAGTGTCCCCATGCTGCTTGTGGAGAAACAGGCACAGGAAGGTTCAATAGTCTATCTACCTAATATCACACAGAGGGTGGGAGAGCCCGTTTTTAAACCACCTGCCTCCAATTCCAGGTGCCAGGAGCCAGACTCAGCCTACAGCTCTCTTCTGCTCGCCTGGAGGTGAAACAAGGTGTCATGATTAGTCAAATCCCGGTCTTCACTCATCAAGGTAGCTTGAACACCTGCACGTCCTCCAAGTAGCATGTAGCATAAGCAATAAGATGTTTGCCCCCTGATCGTCCAGGAACTTGGAATCAGCTGTGCCTGAGCTGGTTTAGAGTGGAGAGGACCACCGATCTTCCACCTGGGCAAGTGCCTTTTGACCTCCTGCCATCAGAGGGCCGAAAACTCCAGCCTGAGAATGTGCTGAGGCCTGTAGCCTAGTTATGCCAGCTCAGAACAATGATGAGCACACGTTTTTCCAATCACCTTTCCCCATGCTCCCCGTGCCTCATACTGCCCTGCTTCTTTATTCTTTATCCCACAGATACCCAAAGCCCCTTGCCTTTGGGGAGGCAGATTTGAGACCTATTGTCACGTCACGTCCTCGCTTGGCTGCCCTGTGAATAAACCTCCTCTTTGCTGCAAACCTCAGCATTTCAGTGTTTTGGCTTGCTGCACCTCAGACACAATGGTTGGGAGCAGTGGTACAGGACCCTTGCATGTGAGGGAAGCTGGTTCCTAGTAGTCACATTGCGGATGTTTTCTCCTCTCGGGGTGGGGGTGGGGCAGACATCCTGCTCTTCCAGAAAGGGAGAAACACAGGTGCCAAACCCTTGCCCTCAGCGTCACCCTCACCTAGGAGCTTGTTAGAAGCACCGAACCCAGGCCCCACCCAGAACTACTGAATACCAGCCTGCATTTAACAAGATCCCCAAGAGAGGCATACCCATATTAAAGTTGGAGAGGCACCAAGCTGTCATCGTCTTCTCCGCAGCTAATGAAAACGAAGCAAAGATTCATCCCGAGCCGACTCTGCCTCAGTCACCTGGATATCCCATGAGCTCATTTAATCCTCCCCAGAACCTGCAAATGAGACTGAGGGTCAGAGTGGTCTAGCACCCAAGGTTCCATAAGAGAACATGACCAAGGCTCACTGGAGCCCAGACTTCCAAAAAAGAAGGCCCCTGAGCACAGCATGGCACCACCGCAGCCCAAACCGTGGGCCTGGAGGGTAGGCCAGGCTCCCCACGCAGAGTTCACACCATTCGACAGATGCCCACAGCAGACCACAAGGCAATATGAGAAGTAACTTCTGATTGTGGAATCTCTGAATTTTGAGATTTAAAGAAAAAAATCTGTTTTCAGGGGATGGTTAAAACAGTTCTACCAAGGAGTAAAGAGAGGTCATCTCAAGGCTCCTTCTGGACTAAGAATTTAATGCCTACTTATTGAGAAATGCTCCGTGCATTTGCTCAGCCCTACGTCAAGATGAAGTTCTCTGTGCCCTAGAAGCTTAGGTTCTAAAAAGGCCACAGAAATGGGTGAGACCTAAAAAATGCCAGAACAATGCAACGGCCTTAATCAGACTGTCTTTGCTTTGCCTTGCTTACAAGTCACTGACTTTAAACTGAATATGGTGTCATGTCTTTATGTTTCTTGAAGCTTTTTCTTTCAAAAGACCATATAAAGATTTTCTTCCATGGTAAGACTTTTATATTGTATTTTTCTTAAACTGGACTGTGGTACATTTACCCTCCATCAGATGATTGCTTATAACTCACCTTGCTTTATTAAGAATACCGCTAGAGGCTTCTATGTCCCTACTAAAGAAAATCCATTTTCAGGCCCATTGAAACCAATGAAAATCCAAGATTTCAGAGCACAAGATAATGAAAATTCTCTCTATCTGCATCTTTTACTGCTTTTAATCTGTTAACAGTCCCTAAGTGTGTCAGATGAAAGGTACTGTCGCGGGAATTGACATCATTAACAGCATTCCATACAGGTAAGTCTTGATTGTTCCAATTTCTCAAAAAGTTGGACATATTTACTGCCTCTATGACATCTCTAGGGTGTGTGGAAGAAATAAAAAAGAGGCCTGTACAATGTATTTCTCCAAATATACACACAAATAGTTTGCACATACAAACAGGGAAACCTTATAAATAATGTATGGGGAGCAAAGGATTGTCGGTAACAGAACTACTCATTTCGAAAGACAACACTGTCACCAAGTGTCCCCTCACCAAAACTGACTGGGAATTTTTAGGGGCCACCAAACCAGAGATGGAGATTTTTAGGCACATTCTTGCCAGAAAAGAGAGCCTAGGGCATAAACCAGTCAACCTGTTGGCACGAATGCCAGGGCAACCCAAGCAAGTGGATATACAAGCCTACGTAACGCTTGGAAGTAGGAAGCTTTGGGGGACTACACCTGGGCTGGTACTGGCCTCCCTCCCCAAAGGGACAAGGAGAGCAGAAACCTGGATGGAGTCAAGAGAGAGAACAAAGAAAGGCAAGGCTGGATATGGAGCAACGTGTGGATCCAGGAGCATGTGTCTCAGAACTGCCGGGGCTCTGCAGACCAGCTGCATCCCCATCCTCCTTGACCCTCATGGGTATAATGAACTCAGGATGGGCACATCCCGGCTGCCAAGTCACTTCCTCCTGTCCATGGAGTTGACAGTTACTTGCTCACAGTGAACCAACCTCCCTGGACCTAACAGCTACCGCAGGAGGCGGTAGTGGAGAACAAGGTGACGACAACGACCAGATGCGAAGGAGGAAAAGACGTTCAGCGGACCGACTGGGTGGACTGATGGTGTGGGGTTAAGTCTGCAGAGCTAAAGGGGCCAGATGTAGAAAAGGGAAGGGGAACCATGAGGATATGGTCAAGCCCCATCGTATGGATATTTCATCCATATGTTGTATGCAAATCCCATTCAATTTGCTCTGAGTGAACAAGAGAGAACTAAATTATCCTTTAAACCACGTCAGTGACTTTATTTGCCATCTCATTTGATGAGCTCATAGCCCAGGGGCAGAGGGAAATGGGAGCTGTGAGTCTCAGGAAGTCTCAGGCCTCAGAGGCCCCTCAGAGCCAAACTACCTCACCTTTTGCACTTTTCAAGCAACGTTATTCCTAAGTGCGAGTCACCCTCTTCATCAGGTTCTCCAAGAAACAGCAATCTCTCCCAATGAGACAGGAAAAATGGGCTACTTTGGCTTGCTGAGGCACAATATGTAGTTCTCCAAAATGGTACCTGCCTGGGGATTTTTCAAGAAAATTAAGTATCAGTGGTGATTTGTTTGTCTTCACATAACGTATGACCCAGATGTGCTGAGAAATAAGAAAAGGACGAACGAATCAAGGGCGGCTGATCCAAGGAGGCAAGGGGCAACTTCCACAGCCTACGTGGAAAGCTAGAGGGAGGGACCATCCAGCTGGTGGGAGCTGAAGACAGGGGCCAGTCCTCCTTGGGCTCGGGATGCCACCCCCTCTTCCTACATCTTCATGCTCTCCTTCTCTGTGGCCCCTCCCAGCCATATTAAAGAGCCACAAGGAAATGCTCTCCTCCATTCCATTCTCCTGTCCTCCTATCCACCCCTCCCTTCTTTCCCTTTGCCATCAATTTCTTGACTTGCCCCCCATTTCTCCCCTCCCATCCACACTGCGGTCTGGTTTCTGCCCCCCTACTCTCGTGAAACTGATCTCCTTGAAGCCCCCAATGATTTCTCCGTTGACAAGTCCAGGGCACTACTTCTCAATCCTTATCTTTGTGACCGCCAAGCCGAGTTAGATCTTAAACAACGTCTCTGTCTTGAAAATCTCTTCGCTTGGCTTCCGCGCCACCTTTCCTTTTCTTTCCATGAGACCGATCACAACCAGTACTACAGATTCCATCGAATTAAGGAATGCTGTTGCCTACATGTGTGAATGAGCTCAAGTGAGTAAAGTACTGAAGTAGAGGACACCTAAAGTGAAACGTCTTCATGAATGTCCACGTGGCTGAGCAGCAAGTTAACCTTTCCTACATGTGCTAAAGAAGAAGAGTTGGGTTTTATTTTATTTACTTTTCCCTGGACTGTGTTGAATGACTATCATCTACAAGTTCAGGCTACTTTTGGCTGAGGATTAATGCACTGGGAGAGCTGAGAGAAAACTGAACAATAGAGCTGTCTTTTTCTTGACCAGTTCACCTTAGTTTCCCAAACTCTAAGTCTTTCCCGAATTCTTTCTCCTTTTTATTGTAGTAAAAGGAACATAACACAAAATTCACCATTTGGATCATTTTACAATTCACTGTACCATTCAGTGGAATTTACTACTGTCACAATGTTGCACAACTATCACCACTGCAAAACATTTTCATCAACCAAGAGGAAACCTACACCCATTTTAAGGAGTCATTCCCTATTTCCCTCTCTTCCAAACCCCTGGCAACCACTAATGTAGAATCTTTTCTGTGTGTATGGATTTGCCACTGCTGGACATTTCATATAAATGGAACCATACAATATGTAGCCTTTCATGCCTGACTCCTTTCACTTAATTGCATCCATCATGTGGCATGTATCAGAAATCCACTCACTGTTATGGCTGAATCCTTCATACTCTTTGACTACAAAATTAAAAATACGCTGAGAATGAAGCTCTGTTTTAATGGCACATCTATTAGGCCAATTCATTGAAAGAAGCTGAAGATGGAGATATTGTTGTGAAATGATAATCGTTGAGAAGCCTCAGCCAATTGGATAATGAAAAGTTTGGGAAATGTTGCAAAAAATTATCTGCTTTGTATTAAAAGCCTATTAAACAAGGATGTAGGAGATTGTCTTTTTCTTGCAGGTAACTTAAATGAGGCAGAAAGAAATAACTGCCCTTTAAAACACATTTTGAAAGGATTCTATTTATTCTTAATAGACGAATGGGAGTACAGGAAGTTCACATCCAATATGGACTCCCTGTCCAAACACTGTTTATCGTTCTAGCCACCACTATCGAATTATATTTCTTGAGAGTAAGACAGCTCAATTCCTGCATATTACTTTCTAAAATTCATCCATCAACTCCATTAATACAGTATAAACAAGAGTTGTTCAAGTTTAAGTGCACTTCAAATATCAGGTATAAAGAACCCCCAGTAAGAAAAAGAATCCTATATCTCTTGCCAGAATGTGGTCAGCTGTGGGGTGCTCTGCTAGCTGAAAGACACATTCATTATTAAGGGGATAGAGGCTGTTTAAGTGGGATGAGAGCCAAAAAATTTTAACTACATATATGTGTTAAGAACAGTGCTAGGTTATCTCATATTCTATATCAGTCAAGGCTCACCATTTTACATACGTGAAAAACAAAGTTAAAAGTGTATTAGTAGGGCTTCCCTGTTGGCACGGTGGTTAAGGATCCACCTGCCAGTGCACGGGACACACGTTTGAGCCCTGGTCCGGGAAGATCCCACATGCCGCGGAGGAACCAAGACCATGTGCCGCAACTACTGCGCCTGCATGCTAGAGCCCGTGAACCACAGCTACTGAAGCCCATGCACCTAGACCCCGTGCTCAGCAACAACGAGAAGCCACCACAATGAGAAGCCCGCGTACTGCAACAAAGAGTAGCCCCCGCTCACCGCAACTAGAGAAAGCCCGCGCACAGCAACGAAGAGCCTAGGCAGCCAAAGATAAATAAATAAATACGTCTATTTTTAAGAAAAGTGTTTTAGTAACTTACTAAAAGGCACGCAACCAGTAAACGTGAGCAAGAATTCAATCCCAAATCTGTCACACTGAAGTTTAAGCTAATACTTGAGATTAATAAAAACAGCACTAAAGTAAAAGTTCAGAGATATTTTTTATTTCATACTTTCACTAATGCTCTTTGGAGATAAATCATTTCATTTATATGGGCTTTAGTTTTCACAACTTTAATAGTTGGAAGCTTGACTAGATGATCTGTATGTAGTCTTCCAATTCTAAAATGTTCCACTAATTTGGATTGCTACAATAATTGCCCTTGCAATACATGCATGCTGCCACCAAGTAGCAGTAGAGACTACTAGTTCCTTTTTTTACCCCTAGTGGGGGTGCATTTTGACAGCAGACTTATCCGTCAATAGTACAACCTGTTAGTATAACTATAAGATAACAAAATAATCTGGTATTCTTTCCTGTAAAAGAGAAGCTTTACATTGTGTCTGTGAATCGTACCAGAATCACCTGTAGGTTTTTAAATATAGAGGAAATCCTGAACCCATTGAATGAGACTCTTCAGAGACAGGACTTGGGCATCTGGAATTTTGGGTTCCCATCATTTGTATATTTTATTTCATTTTATTTTTGCCTATGTACAATATTTGTCACATCCTTTTGAATCTTTGAAACCTTCTTTTTGTTTTAAATTTTAGAATATTCCATAATCTTCACCTACTTTTCATAAGGTGTTATCTGTTATGTTTATTCGATCTTGTGCTTCTCCTGGTTAAGACTTCTTTCTTTCCTTTTTTTGTTTTTTTCGGGGCCCTGCCTCATGTCTTGCAGGATCTTAGTTCCCTGACCTGGGATTGGACCCCAGGGCCCCAGCAGTGAAAGCGTCATGTTCTAAATACTGGACCACCAGGGAAGTCCCAAGATTTCAGTTTTAAATGACTTCTTTCCCCACTCTAATTCATTCCTGGGATCAGTTTCATGTTTGGACATTAAAGCAACCTTGCATTGCCAGAATAAAGCTACTTTGATTCTGATATACGATTGTTTTACATACCATGGATAAAGTTTGTGCTTCTCTTTACACATTTTGCATGCATGTTCAAAGGAGAAACTGGCCTGTGATTCTATTCTCGTAATATTCTTTATAGATTTTTTGTTGCTTTCTTAAGATTCTATACTTTATGTTTTATTTATTTATTTTTGGCTGCATTGGGTCTTCATTGCTGCATGCGAGCTTTCTCTAGTTTCGGCGAGCAGGGGTCTATTCTTTGTTGCGGTGAGTAGGCTTCTCATTGCAGCCTTCTGACCCCATGGGCTTCTGACCCCATTCGCCAGTGCTACTTCAGGTCCTCACCCCTTCCCTTCTGACCCTGGGCGGTGAAATCCTCTTTCTGCGGCTGGCGTGCGGCAGAAAGTCAATGAGGCAAGAGTAGGTTTGGAGTATCCAAGGAGCAGAAAGGATGTCAGCGTGTGGAAAACAGAGTGAGCAAATTGGAGAGGAGAATGAAACAGTCAGAGAGGAAACAGAGGCCCAGATTTCTAGGTCTGTGGAGGCACTCTGAGGACTTTGCATTTTCTGTGAAGAAGCCACTGAAGAAATTTGAGTGACATGATCTGACTTATGTTTTAACAAGATCTCTCTGGATGTCACGCTGATTAGAGACTGTAGGAGAGCAAGGACAAGCCCCAGAAGACCAACAGTTGATTCAAAGAAATGATTACTCAAACATGGTCCCCCTCCTCAGTGAAGACGCAGAGCAGGAATTGGCAAATAATGGCCATGAATCAAATCAGGCTCTCAGCCTGGATCTGTGGGACTGTGAGCTAATAATGGTTCTCACGTTTAGAAAGCTTGTTGAAGAGGAAAGAGGAGGAGAAGCTACAGAAACTGTATATGGCCCACAAAGCCTAAGATATTTCAAATCCAGAAAATGCTTTCCAACACCTGACGTAAAGCATGTGGCTGGTAGGAGGTCCTCAACCAAATTTGGAAGAGGAATACATGAGTCAGTTAGTTCCTGAAAACACTGTAAAGTGACAGGTGTCAAGAAACATTTACCCCTTCACCCTTAACCTTCACAAATGATGCCAGTTCCATTGAGCTATTGAAAAATACATTCTGGCTTTCAGACAAATAACCCAGAGGACATTTTCTCACATACACAAGGTCATAAACAACTGTCAGGTGAAGTTGAAATAGCAACAAATCAAATAATAACAAAAAACATTTTTACTGATTTTTAAATCTTACAAAGCATTTTCATGTTCATTATCTAATTTAATCCTCAAATCAACGTCATGAGATAGTTATTATTTCCCCATTAGAAATGACCACATATGAAATCCTTAGTGATTGCTCAACAAAAGCTGAAATCTTGAGTGTTGCATCTATTAAGGCCATGGTTGGGTGTTTTCCCATGGGAACATTGGATGCTAAAATCCACAGGGATTTTCAGCTCAAGATGGCAGACTAGGAAATATATTTACTTTCTGTTCCTCCTGAAACCATATCTAAATAAAACTGTAGAAATACCAAAATTAATCAACCAATAAAAGCCAAGATATTCTGGAAGTCATCAACCACAGAAAGATTTCAACACATTTCGAGAAGGCAAGCAATGAAATGGAGGAGCCATGAATAAAATAATGAAGAAAAAACGGCTGAGCCTAAGTAAGGTCTGCACAAAGTCACTCAGCTTTTGCTGAGCTCTGGTTATAGTAAAGGGCAGAGGAAAGAAGAGGGGCTGAAAACAAGGAGACAAACGTCATTTTAGGAAAAACACTTCATTTAATGAGCTCCAGGGAACACTCAGCCTGCTGCCATACTAACTCATGAATTACAATGGATTGTTGGTAAGCAAGACAAGAAAACAGGGAAGAAACAAAAGAAACAAAAATCAAGACACTGTTTCTAACTGGACTCTTTTCAAATGAGATCGAGGAATTATGGTTCAATGCCACAGCTGTAAATCATTTCTGCTGTTGGAGAGGTTACAAAGGGCTTATAATATTTCCCTTGTTTTCAGACAGAATTTAGGTCTGAGCAAAAGCTTTTGTGTCCACCAACCCCAAATTTTATTGGGGATGGAAGCCCAGATTTGCTGGGACATACCATAAAAAGAATCTCATGAGCAGAGGGTCAAACTGATTTTGGAATATATGAATTATGCCCAGTGTGTGTTTCAATAGGTTATATATATATATATATATATATATATATATATATATATATATATATATACATTTTTACTGATCTATATGATTTTGGGTTCTGAAACTTCTACATGTCACATGCGTGTTACATAACAGACAATGTCAGCCCCAGGAGGGAGAAAACACTCCAATGAAGCAAGCCAAAGAAACAAGTTTTAAGCAAGGTCAAGTGATGTGTAGACCAGGATTGTTCAATTCCTACCTGTCATGCTGAAGCTTCCAGCTCCTGAATAACAACACATGCTTCCCTTGTCCTAGACAGCCAAGAGTACGTCTCCTCTCTTGGGCATAAGAATCCCTAGAGTTACATATGGGTAGTAAAGAGTGGACCCAGCTGTCATACTCACAATAACCAAACTGTGTTGATCGTACTTTATACCAATACATCGCTCCACGCTGAAGTTGCAATAAATGATATATTTGCTTTCTAGACATGAATGAGACGCCTTACTGGATATACTCCAGGAAGGCCAGAGAAGCTGGCTTCTAATCCATACGGAACAATTCACGGGTGAATTTCTTTCAGGATAGCCCATGATTTATCTAGAATAACATCTTTACATATCTGGATCCTTCAAACTAGACAAAGGGAAAATACGGACTTCAAGCCTCAGTTAGAAATATGGAATGGTGCCATGCTGACAACTGGTGCTCCCTGACCTGTATCTTCTGAGATTAGAACACAGTGTGGTGGATGACCAATTCATGCGTTGAACAAAAGAAGACCTCCTACAGGGCAGTGTAGCTGTTCGTTACAATTATGGCACTTAGGGCTAAGTACCATAAGGACTACAAGAAAAAAAGAAAAACAAGTAACACATGAAGCATATACGATAAGGAGGCACCACAGTCCAGAGCACAAGCTCTGGAATCACACAGACTTGGATCGAATCCCGGCTAAGCCACTACCATCTATATACCCTGAAGGACAGGCCAAGGTTTAAACGTTCTTTTACCAAATTTCAAAACAGAAGTGAAGAAAGAACCTATCTGCCAGGAAGGGACATCGTGGGCTGCAGCATCCAGTCGGATCAGGGCTCTGCATCTCCTGCTCAGAAACCTTGGCCACCTGGCTCATGGTGATGCTGGCAGCTGAGCAGCCCTGGAGAAGGCGATCCTGTCTCCAGGTCTTGCAGAGGAGCTGGGGAGGTCTGCGGACGAGGTGGCCCACACCCTGGTAAGCTCTGGCTGCCTCCTGCCCTCAGGTCTGAGCAGGCTCTGGCCTCTGGGCCCCGTGGTGGGGAAGGCCTGGCCGATACATACGCAGGGCTGAGGGGCCTGCAGAGCCAGTCCCCAGGCAGGGTGAGCTCTGGAGGAGGCTTCCACAGTCTCCGCATGGTGGCCCATCTGGTGCCAAACACCTGCCACCCACAGCCAGAAGTCCCAGCCACTAGAAAGTCCAGAAGGGGCCCTGCCCTTTGCCTTTGGGCCGGGGTTAAGCCAGCAGCTGGGCTTGCATGTGACCCCTGCATCACCCCCGGCCCCGCCCGCACTTTCTCTGTGACACGTACAATGGATATGTCATAAAGCCAGGCAGAGCCAGTGCTATAAATTCAGAGGAGTTAGAATCTAGGAAGAGGCTCTCCCACTTTCACTATCTGCTCTCAGATCAGGCAGGCAGTACCTCTAATATGGAAGCTATGGACACCACACCTCCTTCACACGCTGTCCTCTTCCATTCTGCTCCTGTTTTTCCCAGCACCCCATTTACGGCCCTGGCGGGCATCGGTGCTTCAGCACGAAGCACGTCAGACCCTGAACCTATGGACACCACACCTCCTTCACACGCTGTCATCTTCCATTCTGCTCCTGTTTTCCCCAGCACCCCATTTACGGCCCTGGCGGGCATCAGTGCTTCAGCAGGAAGCATATCAGACCCCGAACCTATGGACACCACACCTCCTTCACACGCTGTCATCTTCCATTCTGCTCCTGTTTTCCCCAGTACCCCATTTACGGCCCTGCCGGGCATCGGTGCTTCAGCAGGAAGCACGTCAGACCCCGAACCTATGGACACCACACCACCTTCACACGCTGTCATCTTCCATCCTGCTCCTCTTTACCCCAGCACCCCATTTACCACTTAGGCCGGCACTGGTGCTTCAGCAGGCAGCACCTCTAACACCAAAGCTATGGACACCACACCTCCTTCCCAGGCTGTCATTTTCCAGTCTGCCCTGTCTCCAATAGAACCACTACCCATTTCACACCGCTGTTCCAAGTTCTGGGAACACACCACCCAGTGATAGCAATGCCTCAGCCCATGCCTCGACTCATTTACCTGCAACGTGAGCCAACAGATAGACCAAGACTTTAAAGTTATGACAGAAAGTTGAGTAAGTTATACGCTTGGAATTTCATTTATTATTATTAACAAGCACAACTGTAGTGCTTAGACTATAACAAGTACTATTCTAAGGGCTTACCAAATATTAACTCATTTATTCCTCATAATGGCAACCCTAGAGGTAGGGAATATTCATAAAGTTCACTTTTCTGGGGGAAACTGAGGCCCAGAGACGTTGAAGAGCTTGCCTAATGCCACACAGTAAGTAGGTGGCAAAACCCGGGATTAAAACCAGACCGTCTAGACTTTCATCACTTTGCTGTGTCACCGTACTGTAAGTTGTGGTTAGGGAAGGAACTAAATTGACAAGACTCTGAACTAAAAGGAGAAGGGAGAAATGAGACAATGAGTGATCCTAGAAACTAGAGTAGAGTTAGGCTCAGAAATTTCTGGTGATGAGACCCGGAAGAAGAAGAACTTGTTTGGAATATTAACTTGGGGTAGTATCTGAATCCATGGAGAAATGGTTTTGTTTTCTGTAAAATTTAGAAAGGTCAGTTGGATGAAGATTAATGAAGACAAAAGTAGAAAGGAAAAGAAAAAGGTGCCTTAAGGGAGACATAACCGCTTCCCTCTACGTACCCACAGGTGGGGTCCTGTGGGAAAGGATGGAGCTCTCTCTACCGGGTTGGTCACCAGGCTGAACAAGGAGAAACATGGCAACCATTGTACTGGTTTTGATGATCTCTCAAAACCAAGGCTTCAGTTTCCAAGAACGACCTACGGTAGCATAACTAGTGTGTGTCACACGTGCCACTAAGTGTGTTTCCAGTCACACATTTTAATTGGAGAACTACTTCCTATGAGGTAGGCATTAGTTCCCTATGGCTGCTGTAACAAATGACTACAAATGTGCTTGCTTCTAACAAAACACACTTATTTTCTTATGGTTCTGGAAGACAGAGGTCCAAAACCAGTTTCCCTGGGCTGAAACCAGAAGTCGACAGGGCCATCCATCCTCCTTCTAGAGGCTCTAAGCGAGAATCTGTTTGTTTCCTCGCCAGCATTCCTTCACTTCTGGCCACATCAATGCAACCCCAACTTCGTCATCACATTCTCTTTGGAGTACAAAATCCCTCTGCCTCTCTCTTACGAGAACACCAGTGGTTATATTTGGGCCCATCCAGGTAGTCCAGGAGAATCTTCCCATCTGAGAACCATTACTTTCATCCCACTGGCAAAGTGCCTTCTGCCATTTAAGGTGACATTCACAGGTTCTGGAGAGTAGAATGTGGACATTTGGGGGCAATGGTATTATTCAGTCTACTACAAGGTAGATTCTATTATCTTTCTCAGACGTAGGAAATGACGTTTAGGGAAGTAGTTTGTCTCAGGTCTACAATTTCCAGAGTAGAGACTTAAATTCTGCCACTGACACTTTAGGACACACCCTAAACAACTTGAATCTGTGTCCTTAACTACTGCATAATCCTTGGTTAAGAGTCACACTTAGGTATCAAGACCCAATTGAATACAACACAAGTACTGTCTCCTCTTTCACTATGTTTGCCTGGTGTACTGATGAATCTTGCCCAGAGCAGAAGAGTTCAGAAAATTGTTATGCAGGTTTACGAAGAGAAAGCATTTACTGTTTGACGTGCCCGGAGTAACGGAAGGCTTTTTCAAATAAAATATGCCACCAAAGAGTCAAGTGTCACAACAGAGGTAACCCCGTGGGAGTCACGAGGAGACTAAAATTATCTCCAATTGTGCAGGAGAGAAAAGTTTCACTGAAGGCAGGTGTAGTTCAGCCAAGCCCTACAGCACAGAAGTAGGAACGTGGGTATGTACGAATGGGAAACAGTTTAATGCAGAATGGATGAGAAATATGCATTCGACCTATTCTAAAACAACTGGCTTATTAACTCAGTAAATCGATTTAGTCAGTCCAACTAGCTTTAGCTGATTACTTATCCAGGGAATAGCTGTTTAGAGTAATTTTTGTCATAGAACAGTAAATAAAATGGTTGAACTATAGCTTTAGGCTTGCTAAGTGAAATAGATTGCTCTAGATGATTTTCAAGTGACTTACTTGGTAGTACTCACGAAATTGGGGGTTAACAATTGCTTAAGAAAACAAAGAGAATTGATTTTAAATAAAGTACTTACTGTGTGAACTATCTGTTCAGTAGCTCATGTTAAACGGATGTTTATAATCCCCATTGGACAACCAACTACTTTTTTGCAAATGGCAATGTGAATTGCTCTCGCATAAACTATAGCAATGACCACCTATCTAATTTGTTGTCCAAACCAGAAATCTTCTAACAATACTGGTGTCCTAATAAAAATAAGCACGAAGGGAACACACACTGGTTGTCTCCCGTGTGCCTGTGCATACATCTATGTCTCACTGAACCCCCATAACAGCCCCCAAGAGAGGGACTCTGAGTGTCCCCATGCTGCTTGTGGAGAAATAGGCACAGGAAGGTTCAATAGTCTATCTACCTAATATCACACAGAGGGTGGGAGAGCCCGTTTTTAAACCACCTGCCTCCAATTCCAGGTGCCAGGAGCCAGACTCAGCCTACAGCTCTCTTCTGCTCGCCTGGAGGTGAAACAAGGTGTCATGATTAGTCAAATCCCATCTTCACTCATCAAGGTAGCTTGAACACCTGCACGTCCTCCAAGTAGCATGTAGCATAAGCAATAAGATGTTTGCCCCCTGATCGTCCAGGAACTTGGAATCAGCTGTGCCTGGTTAGGCTGAGCTGGTTTAGAGTGGAGAGGACCACCGATCTTCCACCTGGGCAAGTGCCTTTTGACCTCCTGCCATCAGAGGGCCGAAAACTCCAGCCTGAGAATGTGCTGAGGCCTGTAGCCTAGTTATGCCAGCTCAGAACAATGATGAGCACACGTTTTTCCAATCACCTTTCCCCATGCTCCCCGTGCCTCATACTGCCCTGCTTCTTTATTCTTTATCCCACAGATACCCAAAGCCCCTTGCCTTTGGGGAGGCAGATTTGAGACCTATTGTCACGTCACATCCTCGCTTGGCTGCCCTGTGAATAAACCTCCTCTTTGCTGCAAACCTCAGCATTTCAGTGTTTTGGCTTGCTGCGCCTCAGACAGAATGGTTGGGAGCAGTGGTACAGGACCCTTGCATGTGAGGGAAGCTGGTTCCTAGTAGTTACATTGCGGATGTTTTCTCCTCTCGGGGTGGGGGTGGGGCAGACATCCTGCTCTTCCAGAAAGGGAGAAACACAGGTGCCAAACCCTTGCCCTCAGCGTCACCCTCACCTAGGAGCTTGTTAGAAGCACCGAATCCAGGCCCCACCCAGAACTACTGAATACCAGCCTGCATTTAACAAGATCCCCAAGAGAGGCATACCCATATTAAAGTTGGAGAGGCACCAAGCTGTCATCGTCTTCTCCGCAGCTAATGAAAACGAAGCAAAGATTCATCCCGAGCCGACTCTGCCTCAGTCACCTGGATATCCCATGAGCTCATTTAATCCTCCCCAGAACCTGCAAATGAGACTGAGGGTCAGAGTGGTCTAGCACCCAAGGTTCCATAAGAGAACATGACCAAGGCTCACTGGAGCCCAGACTTCCAAAAAAGAAGGCCCCTGAGCACAGCATGGCACCACCGCAGCCCAAACCGTGGGCCTGGAGGGTAGGCCAGGCTCCCCACGCAGAGTTCACACCATTCGACAGATACCCACAGCAGACCACAAGGCAATATGAGAAGTAACTTCTGATTGTGGAATCTCTGAATTTTGAGATTTAAAGAAAAAAATCTGTTTTCGGGGGATGGTTAAAACAGTTCTACCAAGGAGTAAAGAGAGGTCATCTCAAGGCTCCTTCTGGACTAAGAATTTAATGCCTACTTATTGAGAAATGCTCCGTGCATTTGCTCAGCCCTACGTCAAGATGAAGTTCTCTGTGCCCTAGAAGCTTAGGTTCTAAAAAGGCCACAGAAATGGGTGAGACCTAAAAAATGCCAGAACAATGCAACGGCCTTAATCAGACTGTCTTTGCTTTGCCTTGCTTACAAGTCACTGACTTTAAACTGAATATGGTGTCATGTCTTTCTGTTTCTTGAAGTTTTTTTTTTCAAAAGATCATATAAAGATTTTCTTCCATGGTAAGACTTTTATATTGTATTTTTCTTAAACTGGACTGTGGTACATTTACCCTCCATCAGATGATTGCTTATAACTCACCTTGCTTTATTAAGAATACCACTAGAGGCTTCTATGTCCCTACTAAAGAAAATCCATTTTCAGGCCCATTGAAACCAATGAAAATCCAAGATTTCAGAGCACAAGATAATGAAAATTCTCTCTATCCGCATCTTTTACTGCTTTTAATCTGTTAACAGTCCCTAAGTGTGTCAGATGAAAGGTACTGTCACGGGAATTGACATCATTAACAGCATTCCATACAGGTAAGTCTTGATTGTTCCAATTTCTCAAAAAGTTGGACATATTTACTGCCTCTATGACATCTCTAGGGTGTGTGGAAGAAATAAAAAAGAGGCCTGTACAATGTATTTCTCCAAATATACACACAAATAGTTTGCACATACAAACAGGGAAACCTTATAAATAATGTATGGGGAGCAAAGGATTGTCGGTAACGGAACTACTCATTTCGAAAGACAACACTGTCACCAAGTGTCCCCTCACCAAAACTGACTGGGAATTTTTAGGGGCCACCAAACCAGAGATGGAGATTTTTAGGCACATTCTTGCCAGAAAAGAGAGCCTAGGGCATAAACCAGTCAACCTGTTGGCACGGATGCCAGGGCAACCCAAGCAAGTGGATATACAAGCCTACGTAACGCTTGGAAGTAGGAAGCTTTGGGGGACTACACCTGGGCTGGTACTGGCCTCCCTCCCCAAAGGGACAAGGAGAGCAGAAACCTGGATGGAGTCAAGAGAGAGAACAAAGAAAGGCAAGGCTGGGTATGGAGCAACGTGTGGATCCAGGAGCATGTGTCTCAGAACTGCCGGGGCTCTGCAGACCAGCTGCATCCCCATCCTCCTTGACCCTCATGGGTATAATGAACTCAGGATGGGCGCATCCCGGCTGCCAAGTCACTTCCACCTGTCCATGGAGTTGACAGTTACTTGCTCACAGTGAACCAACCTCCCTGGACCTAACAGCTACCGCAGGAGGCGGTAGTGGAGAACAAGGTGACGACAACGACCAGATGCGAAGGAGCAAGAGACGTTCAGCGGACCGACTGGGTGGACTGATGGTGTGGGGTTAAGTCTGCAGAGCTAAAGGGGCCAGATGTAGAAAAGGGAAGGGGAACCATGAGGATATGGTCAAGCCCCATCGTATGGATATTTCATCCATATGTTGTATGCAAATCCCATTCAATTTGCTCTGAGTGAACAAGAGAGAACTAAATTATCCTTTAAAACATGTCAGTGACTTTATTTACCATCTCATTTGATGAGCTCATAGCCCAGGGGCAGAGGGAAATGGGAGCTGTGAGTCTCAGGAAGTCTCAGGCCTCAGAGGCCCCTCAGAGCCAAACTACCTCACCTTTTGCACTTTTCAAGCAACGTTATTCCTAAGTGCGAGTCACCCTCTTCATCAGGTTCTCCAAGAAACAGCAATCTCTCCCAATGAGACAGGAAAAATGGGCTACTTTGGCTTGCTGAGGCACAATATGTAGTTCTCCAAAATGGTACCTGCCTGGGGATTTTTCAAGAAAATTAAGTATCAGTGGTGATTTGTTTGTCTTCACATAACGTATGACCCAGATGTGCTGAGAAATAAGAAAAGGACGAACGAATCAAGGGCGGCTGATCCAAGGAGGCAAGGGGCAACTTCCACAGCCTACGTGGAAAGCTAGAGGGAGGGACCATCCAGCTGGTGGGAGCTGAAGACAGGGGCCAGTCCTCCTTGGGCTCGGGATGCCACCCCCTCTTCCTACATCTTCATGCTCTCCTTCTCTGTGGCCCCTCCCAGCCATATTAAAGAGCCACAAGGAAATGCTCTCCTCCATTCCATTCTCCTGTCCTCCTATCCACCCCTCCCTTCTTTCCCTTTGCCATCAATTTCTTGACTTGGCCCCCATTTCTCCCCTCCCATCCACACTGCGGTCTGGTTTCTGCCCCCCTACTCTCGTGAAACTGATCTCCTTGAAGCCCCCAATGATTTCTCCGTTGACAAGTCCAGGGCACTACTTCTCAATCCTTATCTTTGTGACCGCCAAGCCGAGTTAGATCTTAAACAACGTCTCTGTCTTGAAAATCTCTTCGCTTGGCTTCCGCGCCACCTTTCCTTTTCTTTCCATGAGACCGATCACAACCAGTACTACAGATTCCATCGAATTAAGGAATGCTGTTGCCTACATGTGTGAATGAGCTCAAGTGAGTAAAGTACTGAAGTAGAGGACACCTAAAGTGAAACGTCTTCATGAATGTCCACGTGGCTGAGCAGCAAGTTAACCTTTCCTACATGTGCTAAAGAAGAAGAGTTGGGTTTTATTTTATTTACTTTTCCCTGGACTGTGTTGAATGACTATCATCTACAAGTTCAGGCTACTTTTGGCTGAGGATTAATGCACTGGGAGAGCTGAGAGAAACCTGAACAATAGAGCTGTCTTTTTCTTGACCAGTTCACCTTAGTTTCCCAAACTCTAAGTCTTTCCCGAATTCTTTCTCCTTTTTATTGTAGTAAAAGGAACATAACACAAAATTCACCATTTGGATCATTTTACAATTCACTGTACCATTCAGTGGAATTTACTACTGTCACAATGTTGCGCAACTATCACCACTGCCTAGCTGCAAAACATTTTCATCAACCAAGAGGAAACCTACACCCATTTTAAGGAGTCATTCCCTATTTCCCTCTCTTCCAAACCCCTGGCAACCACTAATGTAGAATCTTTTCTGTGTGTATGGATTTGCCACTGCTGGACATTTCATATAAATGGAACCATACAATATGTAGCCTTTCATGCCTGACTCCTTTCACTTAATTGCATCCATCATGTGGCATGTATCAGAAATCCACTCACTGTTATGGCTGAATCCTTCATACTCTTTGACTACAAAATTAAAAATACGCTGAGAATGAAGCTCTGTTTTAATGGCACATCTATTAGGCCAATTCATTGAAAGAAGCTGAAGATGGAGATATTGTTGTGAAATGATAATCGTTGAGACGCCTCAGCCAATTGGATAATGAAAAGTTTGGGAAATGTTGCAAAAAATTATCTGCTTTGTATTAAAAGCCTATTAAACAAGGATGTAGGAGATTGTCTTTTTCTTGCAGGTAACTTAAATGAGGCAGAAAGAAATAACTGCCCTTTAAAACACATTTTGAAAGGATTCTATTTATTCTTAATAGACGAATGGGAGTACAGGAAGTTCACATCCAATATGGACTCCCTGTCCAAACACTGTTTATCGTTCTAGCCACCACTATCGAATTATATTTCTTGAGAGTAAGGCAGCTCAATTCCTGCATATTACTTTCTAAAATTCATCCATCAACTCCATTAATACAGTATAAACAAGAGTTGTTCAAGTTTAAGTGCACTTCAAATATCAGGTATAAAGAACCCCCAGTAAGAAAAAGAATCCTATATCTCTTGCCAGAATGTGGTCAGCTGTGGGGTGCTCTGCTAGCTGAAAGACACATTCATTATTAAGGGGATAGAGGCTGTTTAAGTGGGATGAGAGCCAAAAAATTTTAACTACATATATGTGTTAAGAACAGTGCTAGGTTATCTCATATTCTATATCAGTCAAGGCTCACCATTTTACATACGTGAAAAACAAAGTTAAAAGTGTATTAGTAGGGCTTCCCTGTTGGCGCGGTGGTTAAGGATCCACCTGCCAGTGCACGGGACACACGTTTGAGCCCTGGTCCGGGAAGATCCCACATGCTGCGGAGGAACCAAGACCATGTGCCGCAACTACTGCGCCTGCATGCTAGAGCCCGTGAACCACAGCTACTGAAGCCCATGCACCTAGACCCCGTGCTCAGCAACAACGAGAAGCCACCACAATGAGAAGCCCGCGTACTGCAACAAAGAGTAGCCCCCGCTCACCGCAACTAGAGAAAGCCCGCGCACAGCAACGAAGAGCCTAGGCAGCCAAAGATAAATAAATAAATACGTCTATTTTTAAGAAAAGTGTTTTAGTAACTTACTAAAAGGCACGCAACCAGTAAACGTGAGCAAGAATTCAATCCCAAATCTGTCACACTGAAGTTTAAGCTAATACTTGAGATTAATAAAAACAGCACTAAAGTAAAAGTTCAGAGATATTTTTTATTTCATACTTTCACTAATGCTCTTTGGAGATAAATCATTTCATTTATATGGGCTTTAGTTTTCACAACTTTAATAGTTGGAAGCTTGACTAGATGATCTGTATGTAGTCTTCCAATTCTAAAATGTTCCACTAATTTGGATTGCTACAATAATTGCCCTTGCAATACATGCATGCTGCCACCAAGTAGCAGTAGAGACTACTAGTTCCTTTTTTTACCCCTAGTGGGGGTGCATTTTGACAGCAGACTTATCCGTCAATAGTACAACCTGTTAGTATAACTATAAGATAACAAAATAATCTGGTATTCTTTCCTGTAAAAGAGAAGCTTTACATTGTGTCTGTGAATCGTACCAGAATCACCTGTAGGTTTTTAAATATAGAGGAAATCCTGAACCCATTGAATGAGACTCTTCAGAGACAGGACTTGGGCATCTGGAATTTTGGGTTCCCATCATTTGTATATTTTATTTCATTTTATTTTTGCCTATGTACAATATTTGTCACATCCTTTTGAATCTTTGAAACCTTCTTTTTGTTTTAAATTTTAGAATATTCCATAATCTTCACCTACTTTTCATAAGGTGTTATCTGTTATGTTTATTCGATCTTGTGCTTCTCCTGGTTAAGACTTCTTTCTTTCCTTTTTTTGTTTTTTTCGGGGCCCTGCCTCATGTCTTGCAGGATCTTAGTTCCCTGACCTGGGATTGGACCCCAGGGCCCCAGCAGTGAAAGCGTCATGTTCTAAATACTGGACCACCAGGGAAGTCCCAAGATTTCAGTTTTAAATGACTTCTTTCCCCACTCTAATTCATTCCTGGGATCAGTTTCATGTTTGGACATTAAAGCAACCTTGCATTGCCAGAATAAAGCTACTTTGATTCTGATATACGATTGTTTTACATACCATGGATAAAGTTTGTGCTTCTCTTTACACATTTTGCATGCATGTTCAAAGGAGAAACTGGCCTGTGATTCTATTCTCGTAATATTCTTTATAGATTTTTTTGTTGCTTTTTTAACATTCTATACTTTATGTTTTATTTATTTATTTTTGGCTGCATTGGGTCTTCATTGCTGCATGCGAGCTTTCTCTAGTTTCGGCGAGCAGGGGTCTATTCTTTGTTGCGGTGAGTAGGCTTCTCATTGCAGCCTTCTGACCCCATGGGCTTCTGACCCCATTCGCCAGTGCTACTTCAGGTCCTCACCCCTTCCCTTCTGACCCTGGGCGGTGAAATCCTCTTTCTGTGGCTGGCGTGCGGCAGAAAGTCAATGAGGCAAGAGTAGGTTTGGAGTATCCAAGGAGCAGAAAGGATGTCAGCGTGTGGAAAACAGAGTGAGCAAATTGGAGAGGAGAATGAAACAGTCAGAGAGGAAACAGAGGCCCAGATTTCTAGGTCTGTGGAGGCACTCTGAGGACTTTGCATTTTCTGTGAAGAAACCACTGAAGAAATTTGAGTGACATGATCTGACTTATGTTTTAACAAGATCTCTCTGGATGCCACGCTGATTAGAGACTGTAGGAGAACAAGGACAAGCCCCAGAAGACCAACAGTTGATTCAAAGAAATGATTACTCAAACATGGTCCCCCTCCTCAGTGAAGACGCAGAGCAGGAATTGGCAAATAATGGCCACGAATCAAATCAGGCTCTCAGCCTGGATCTGTGGGACTGTGAGCTAATAATGGTTCTCACGTTTAGAAAGCTTGTTGAAGAGGAAAGAGGAGGAGAAGCTACAGAAACTGTATATGGCCCACAAAGCCTAAGATATTTAAAATCCAGAAAATGCTTTCCAACACCTGACGTAAAGCATGTGGCTGGTAGGAGGTCCTCAACCAAATTTGGAAGAGGAATACATGAGTCAGTTAGTTCCTGAAAACACTGTAAAGTGACAGGTGTCAAGAAACATTTACCCCTTCACCCTTAACCTTCACAAATGATGCCAGTTCCATTGAGCTATTGAAAAATACATTCTGGCTTTCAGACAAATAACCCAGAGGACATTTTCTCACATACGCAAGGTCATAAACAACTGTCAGGTGAAGTTGAAATAGTAACAAATCAAATAATAACAAAAAACATTTTTACTGATTTTTAAATCTTACAAAGCATTTTCATGTTCATTATCTAATTTAATCCTCAAATCAACGTCATGAGATAGTTATTATTTCCCCATTAGAAATGACCACATATGAAATCCTTAGTGATTGCTCAACAAAAGCTGAAATCTTGAGTGTTGCATCTATTAAGGCCATGGTTGGGTGTTTTCCCATGGGAACATTGGATGCTAAAATCCACAGGGATTTTCAGCTCAAGATGGCAGACTAGGAAATATATTTACTTTCTGTTCCTCCTGAAACCATATCTAAATAAAACTGTAGAAATACCAAAATTAATCAACCAATAAAAGCCAAGATATTCTGGAAGTCATCAACCACAGAAAGATTTCAACACATTTCGAGAAGGCAAGCAATGAAATGGAGGAGCCATGAATAAAATAATGAAGAAAAAACGGCTGAGCCTAAGTAAGGTCTGCACAAAGTCACTCAGCTTTTGCTGAGCTCTGGTTATAGTAAAGGGCAGAGGAAAGAAGAGGGGCTGAAAACAAGGAGACAAACGTCATTTTAGGAAAAACACTTCATTTAATGAGCTCCAGGGAACACTCAGCCTGCTGCCATACTAACTCATGAATTACAATGGATTGTTGGTAAGCAAGACAAGAAAACAGGGAAGAAACAAAAGAAACAAAAATCAAGACACTGTTTCTAACTGGACTCTTTTCAAATGAGATCGAGGAATTATAGTTCAATGCCACAGCTGTAAATCATTTCTGCTGTTGGAGAGGTTACAAAGGGCTTATAATATTTCCCTTGTTTTCAGACAGAATTTAGGTCTGAGCAAAAGCTTTTGTGTCCACCAACCCCAAATTTTATTGGGGATGGAAGCCCAGATTTGCTGGGACATACCATAAAAAGAATCTCATGAGCAGAGGGTCAAACTGATTTTGGAATATATGAATTATGCCCAGTGTGTGTTTCAATAGGTTTATATATATATATATATATATATATATATATATATATATATACATTTTTACTGATCTATATGATTTTGGGTTCTGAAACTTCTACATGTCACATGCGTGTTACATAACAGACAATGTCAGCCCCAGGAGGGAGAAAACACTCCAATGAAGCAAGCCAAAGAAACAAGTTTTAAGCAAGGTCAAGTGATGTGTAGACCAGGATTGTTCAATTCCTACCTGTCATGCTGAAGCTTCCAGCTCCTGAATAACAACACATGCTTCCCTTGTCCTAGACAGCCAAGAGTACGTCTCCTCTCTTGGGCATAAGAATCCCTAGAGTTACATATGGGTAGTAAAGAGTGGACCCAGCTGTCATACTCACAATAACCAAACTGTGTTGATCGTACTTTATACCAATACATCGCTCCACGCTGAAGTTGCAATAAATGATATATTTGCTTTCTAGACATGAATGAGACGCCTTACTGGATATACTCCAGGAAGGCCAGAGAAGCTGGCTTCTAATCCATACGGAACAATTCACTGGTGAATTTCTTTCAGAATAGCCCATGATTTATCTAGAATATCATCTTTACATATCTGGATCCTTCAAACTAGACAAAGGGAAAATACGGGCTTCAAGCCTCAGTTAGAAATATGGAATGGTGCCATGCTGACAACTGGTGCTCCCTGACCTGTATCTTCTGAGATTAGAACACAGTGTGGTGGATGACCAATTCATGCGTTGAACAAAAGAAGACCTCCTACAGGGCAGTGTAGCTGTTCGTTACAATTATGGCACTTAGGGCTAAGTACCATAAGGACTACAAGAAAAAAAGAAAAACAAGTAACACATGAAGCATATACGATAAGGAGGCACCACAGTCCAGAGCACAAGCTCTGGAATCACACAGGCTTGGATCGAATCCCGGCTAAGCCACTACCATCTATATACCCTGAAGGACAGGCCAAGGTTTAAATGTTCTTTTACCAAATTTCAAAACAGAAGTGAAGAAAGAACCTATCTGCCAGGAAGGGACATCGTGGGCTGCAGCATCCAGTCGGATCAGGGCTCTGCATCTCCTGCTCAGAAACCTTGGCCACCTGGCTCATGGTGATGCTGGCAGCTGAGCAGCCCTGGAGAAGGTGATCCTGTCTCCAGGTCTCGCAGAGGAGCTGGGGAGGTCTGCGGACGAGGTGGCCCACACCTTGGTAAGCTCTGGCTGCCTCCTGCCCTCAGGTCTGAGCAGGCTCTGGCCTCTGGGCCCCGTGGTGGGGAAGGCCTGACCGATACATACGCAGGGCTGAGGGGCCTGCAGAGCCAGTCCCCAGGCAGGGTGAGCTCTGGAGGAGGCTTCCACAGTCTCCGCATGGTGGCCCATCTGGTGCCAAACACCTGCCACCCACAGCCAGAAGTCCCAGCCACTAGAAAGTCCAGAAGGGGCCCTGCCCTTTGCCTTTGGGCCGGGGTTAAGCCAGCAGCTGGGCTTGTATGTGACCCCTGCCTCACCCCCTGCCCCGCCCGCACTTTCTCTGTGACACGTACAATGGATATGTCATAAAGCCAGGCAGAGCCAGTGCTATAAATTCAGAGGAGTTAGAATCTAGGAAGAGGCTCTCCCACTTTCACTCTCTGCTCTCAGATCAGGCAGGCAGTACCTCTAATATGGAAGCTATGGACACCACACCTCCTTCACACGCTGTCCTCTTCCATTCTGCTCCTGTTTTCCCCAGCACCCCATTTACGGCCCTGGCGGGCATCGGTGCTTCAGCACGAAGCACGTCAGACCCCGAACCTATGGACACCACACCTCCTTCACACGCTGTCATCTTCCATTCTGCTCCTGTTTTCCCGACCACCCCATTTACGGCCCTGGCGGGCATCGGTGCTTCAGCACGAAGCACGTCAGACCCCGAACCTATGGACACCACACCTCCTTCACACGCTGTCATCTTCCATTCTGCTCCTGTTTTCCCCAGCACCCCATTTACGGCCCTGGCGGGCATCGGTGCTTCAGCAGGAAGCACGTCAGACCCCGAACCTATGGACACCACACCTCCTTCACACGCTGTCATCTTCCATTCTGCTCCTGTTTTCCCCAGCACCCCATTTACGGCCCTGGCGGGCATCGGTGCTTCAGCAGGAAGCACGTCAGATCCCGAACCTATGGACACCACACCACCTTCACACGCTGTCATCTTCCATTCTGCTCCTGTTTTCCCCACCACCCCATTTACGGCACTGGCTGGCATCGGTGCTTAAGCAGGAAGCACGTCAGACCCCGATCCTATGGACACCACACCTCCTTCCCACGCTGTCATCTTCCATTCTGCTCCGCTTTACCCCAACACCCCATTTACCACTTAGGCCGGCACTGGTGCTTCAGCAGGCAGCACCTCTAACACCAAAGCTATGGACACCACACCTCCTTCCCAGGCTGTCATTTTCCAGTCTGCCCTGTCTCCAATAGAACCACTACCCATTTCACACCGCTGTTCCAAGTTCTGGGAACACACCACCCAGTGATAGCAATGCCTCAGCCCATGCCTCGACTCATTTACCTGCAACGTGAGCCAACAGATAGACCAACACTTCAAAGTTATGACAGAAAGTTCAGTAAGTTATATGCTTGGAATTTCATTTATTATTATTAACAAGCACAACTGTAGTGCTTAGACTATAACAAGTACTATTCTAAGGGCTTACCAAATATTAACTCACTTATTCCTCATAATGGCAACCCTAGAGGTAGGGAATATTCATAAAGTTCACTTTTCTGGGGGAAACTGAGGCCCAGAGACGTTGAAGAGCTTGCCTAATGCCACACAGTAAGTAGGTGGCAAAACCCGGGATTAAAACCAGACCGTCTAGACTTTCATCACTTTGCTGTGTCACCGTACTGTAAGTTGTGGTTAGGGAAGGAACTAAATTGACAAGACTCTGAACTAAAAGGAGAAGGGAGAAATGAGACAATGAGTGATCCTAGAAACTAGAGTAGAGTTAGGCTCAGAAATTTCTGGTGATGAGACCCGGAAGAAGAAGAACTTGTTTGGAATATTAACTTGGGGTAGTATCTGAATCCATGGAGAAATGGTTTTGTTTTCTGTAAAATTTAGAAAGGTCAGTTGGATGAAGATTAATGAAGACAAAAGTAGAAAGGAAAAGAAAAAGGTGCCTTAAGGGAGACATAACCGCTTCCCTCTACGTACCCACAGGTGGGGTCCTGTGGGAAAGGATGGAGCTCTCTCTACCGGGTTGGTCACCAGGCTGAACAAGGAGAAACATGGCAACCATTGTACTGGTTTTGATGATCTCTCAAAACCAAGGCTTCAGTTTCCAAGAACGACCTACGGTAGCATAACTAGTGTGTGTCACACGTGCCACTAAGTGTGTTTCCAGTCACACATTTTAATTGGAGAACTACTTCCTATGAGGTAGGCATTAGTTCCCTATGGCTGCTGTAACAAATGACTACAAATGTGCTTGCTTCTAACAAAACACACTTATTTTCTTATGGTTCTGGAAGACAGAGGTCCAAAACCAGTTTCCCTGGGCTGAAACCAGAAGTCGACAGGGCCATCCATCCTCCTTCTAGAGGCTCTAAGCGAGAATCTGTTTGTTTCCTCGCCAGCATTCCTTCACTTCTGGCCACATCAATGCAACCCCAACTTCGTCATCACATTCTCTTTGGAGTACAAAATCCCTCTGCCTCTCTCTTACGAGAACACCAGTGGTTATATTTGGGCCCATCCAGGTAGTCCAGGAGAATCTTCCCATCTGAGAACCATTACTTTCATCCCACTGGCAAAGTGCCTTCTGCCATTTAAGGTGACATTCACAGGTTCTGGAGAGTAGAATGTGGACATTTGGGGGCAATGGTATTATTCAGTCTACTACAAGGTAGATTCTATTATCTTTCTCAGACGTAGGAAATGACGTTTAGGGAAGTAGTTTGTCTCAGGTCTACAATTTCCAGAGTAGAGACTTAAATTCTGCCACTGACACTTTAGGACACACCCTAAACAACTTAAATCTGTGTCCTTAACTACTGCATAATCCTTGGTTAAGAGTCACACTTAGGTATCAACACCCAATTGAATACAACACAAGTACTGTCTCCTCTTTCACTATGTTTGCCTGGTGTACTGATGAATCTTGCCCAGAGCAGAAGAGTTCAGAAAATTGTTATGCAGGTTTACGAAGAGAAAGCATTTACTGTTTGACGTGCCCGGAGTAACGGAAGGCTTTTTCAAATAAAATATGCCACCAAAGAGTCAAGTGTCACAACAGAGGTAACCCCGTGGGAGTCACGAGGAGACTAAAATTATCTCCAATTGTGCAGGAGAGAAAAGTTTCACTGAAGGCAGGTGTAGTTCAGCCAAGCCCTACAGCACAGAAGTAGGAACGTGGGTATGTACGAATGGGAAACAGTTTAATGCAGAATGGATGAGAAATATGCATTCGACCTATTCTAAAACAACTGGCTTATTAACTCAGTAAATCGATTTAGTCAGTCCAACTAGCTTTAGCTGATTACTTATCCAGGGAATAGCTGTTTAGAGTAATATTTGTCATAGAACAGTAAATAAAATGGTTGAACTATAGCTTTAGGCTTGCTAAGTGAAATAGATTGCTCTAGATGATTTTCAAGTGACTTACTTGGTAGTACTCACGAAATTGGAGGTTAACAATTGCTTAAGAAAACAAAGAGAATTGATTTTAAATAAAGTACTTACTGTGTGAACTATCTGTTCAGTAGCTCATGTTAAACGGATGTTTATAATCCCCATTGGACAACCAACTACTTTTTTGCAAATGGCAATGTGAATTGCTCTCGCATAAACTATAGCAATGACCACCTATCTAATTTGTTGTCCAAACCAGAAATCTTCTAACAATACTGGTGTCCTAATAAAAATAAGCACGAAGGGAACACACACTGGGTGTCTCCCGTGTGCCTGTGCATGCATCTATGTCTCACTGAACCCCCATAACAACCCCCAAGAGAGGGACTCTGAGTGTCCCCATGCTGCTTGTGGAGAAACAGGCACAGGAAGGTTCAATAGTCTATCTACCTAATATCACACAGAGGGTGGGAGAGCCCGTTTTTAAACCACCTGCCTCCAATTCCAGGTGCCAGGAGCCAGACTCAGCCTACAGCTCTCTTCTGCTCGCCTGGAGGTGAAACAAGGTGTCATGATTAGTCAAATCCCGTCTTCACTCATCAAGGTAGCTTGAACACCTGCACGTCCTCCAAGTAGCATGTAGCATAAGCAATAAGATGTTTGCCCCCTGATCGTCCAGGAACTTGGAATCAGCTGTGCCTGAGCTGGTTTAGAGTGGAGAGGACCACCGATCTTCCACCTGGGCAAGTGCCTTTTGACCTCCTGCCATCAGAGGGCCGAAAACTCCAGCCTGAGAATGTGCTGAGGCCTGTAGCCTAGTTATGCCAGCTCAGAACAATGATGAGCACACGTTTTTCCAATCACCTTTCCCCATGCTCCCCGTGCCTCATACTGCCCTGCTTCTTTATTCTTTATCCCACAGATACCCAAAGCCCCTTGCCTTTGGGGAGGCAGATTTGAGACCTATTGTCACGTCACATCCTCGCTTGGCTGCCCTGTGAATAAACCTCCTCTTTGCTGCAAACCTCAGCATTTCAGTGTTTTGGCTTGCTGCACCTCAGACACAATGGTTGGGAGCAGTGGTACAGGACCCTTGCATGTGAGGGAAGCTGGTTCCTAGTAGTCACATTGCGGATGTTTTCTCCTCTCGGGGTGGGGGTGGGGCAGACATCCTGCTCTTCCGGAAAGGGAGAAACACAGGTGCCAAACCCTTGCCCTCAGCGTCACCCTCACCTAGGAGCTTGTTAGAAGCACCGAATCCAGGCCCCACCCAGAACTACTGAATACCAGCCTGCATTTAACAAGATCCCCAAGAGAGGCATACCCATATTAAAGTTGGAGAGGCACCAAGCTGTCATCGTCTTCTCCGCAGCTAATGAAAACGAAGCAAAGATTCATCCCGAGCCGACTCTGCCTCAGTCACCTGGATATCCCATGAGCTCATTTAATCCTCCCCAGAACCTGCAAATGAGACTGAGGGTCAGAGTGGTCTAGCACCCAAGGTTCCATAAGAGAACATGACCAAGGCTCACTGGAGCCCAGACTTCCAAAAAAGAAGGCCCCTGAGCACAGCATGGCACCACCGCAGCCCAAACCGTGGGCCTGGAGGGTAGGCCAGGCTCCCCACGCAGAGTTCACACCATTCGACAGATGCCCACAGCAGACCACAAGGCAATATGAGAAGTAACTTCTGATTGTGGAATCTCTGAATTTTGAGATTTAAAGAAAAAAATCTGTTTTCAGGGGATGGTTAAAACAGTTCTACCAAGGAGTAAAGAGAGGTCATCTCAAGGCTCCTTCTGGACTAAGAATTTAATGCCTACTTATTGAGAAATGCTCCGTGCATTTGCTCAGCCCTACGTCAAGATGAAGTTCTCTGTGCCCTAGAAGCTTAGGTTCTAAAAAGGCCACAGAAATGGGTGAGACCTAAAAAATGCCAGAACAATGCAACGGCCTTAATCAGACTGTCTTTGCTTTGCCTTGCTTACAAGTCACTGACTTTAAACTGAATATGGTGTCATGTCTTTATGTTTCTTGAAGCTTTTTCTTTCAAAAGATCATATAAAGATTTTCTTCCATGGTAAGACTTTTATATTGTATTTTTCTTAAACTGGACTGTGGTACATTTACCCTCCATCAGATGATTGCTTATAACTCACCTTGCTTTATTAAGAATACCGCTAGAGGCTTCTATGTCCCTACTAAAGAAAATCCATTTTCAGGCCCATTGAAACCAATGAAAATCCAAGATTTCAGAGCACAAGATAATGAAAATTCTCTCTATCTGCATCTTTTACTGCTTTTAATCTGTTAACAGTCCCTAAGTGTGTCAGATGAAAGGTACTGTCGCGGGAATTGACATCATTAACAGCATTCCATACAGGTAAGTCTTGATTGTTCCAATTTCTCCAAAAGTTGGACATATTTACTGCCTCTATGACATCTCTAGGGTGTGTGGAAGAAATAAAAAAGAGGCCTGTACAATGTATTTCTCCAAATATACACACAAATAGTTTGCACATACAAACAGGGAAACCTTATAAATAATGTATGGGGAGCAAAGGATTGTCGGTAACAGAACTACTCATTTCGAAAGACAACACTGTCACCAAGTGTCCCCTCACCAAAACTGACTGGGAATTTTTAGGGGCCACCAAACCAGAGATGGAGATTTTTAGGCACATTCTTGCCAGAAAAGAGAGCCTAGGGCATAAACCAGTCAACCTGTTGGCACGAATGCCAGGGCAACCCAAGCAAGTGGATATACAAGCCTACGTAACGCTTGGAAGTAGGAAGCTTTGGGGGACTACACCTGGGCTGGTACTGGCCTCCCTCCCCAAAGGGACAAGGAGAGCAGAAACCTGGATGGAGTCAAGAGAGAGAACAAAGAAAGGCAAGGCTGGATATGGAGCAACGTGTGGATCCAGGAGCATGTGTCTCAGAACTGCCGGGGCTCTGCAGACCAGCTGCATCCCCATCCTCCTTGACCCTCATGGGTATAATGAACTCAGGATGGGCACATCCCGGCTGCCAAGTCACTTCCTCCTGTCCATGGAGTTGACAGTTACTTGCTCACAGTGAACCAACCTCCCTGGACCTAACAGCTACTTCAAGAGGCGGTAGTGGAGAACAAGGTGACGACAATGACCAGATGCGAAGGAGGAAAAGACGTTCAGCGGACCGACTGGGTGGACTGATGGTGTGGGGTTAAGTCTGCAGAGCTAAAGGGGCCAGATGTAGAAAAGGGAAGGGGAACCATGAGGATATGGTCAAGCCCCATCGTATGGATATTTCATCCATATGTTGTATGCAAATCCCATTCAATTTGCTCTGAGTGAACAAGAGAGAACTAAATTATCCTTTAAACCACGTCAGTGACTTTATTTGCCATCTCATTTGATGAGCTCATAGCCCAGGGGCAGAGGGAAATGGGAGCTGTGAGTCTCAGGCCTCAGAGGCCCCTCAGAGCCAAACTACCTCACCTTTTGCACTTTTCAAGCAACGTTATTCCTAAGTGCGAGTCACCCTCTTCATCAGGTTCTCCAAGAAACAGCAATCTCTCCCAATGAGACAGGAAAAATGGGCTACTTTGGCTTGCTGAGGCACAATATGTAGTTCTCCAAAATGGTACCTGCCTGGGGATTTTTCAAGAAAATTAAGTATCAGTGGTGATTTGTTTGTCTTCACATAACGTATGACCTAGATGTGCTGAGAAATAAGAAAAGGACGAACGAATCAAGGGCGGCTGATCCAAGGAGGCAAGGGGCAACTTCCACAGCCTACGTGGAAAGCTAGAGGGAGGGACCATCCAGCTGGTGGGAGCTGAAGACAGGGGCCAGTCCTCCTTGGGCTCGGGATGCCACCCCCTCTTCCTACATCTTCATGCTCTCCTTCTCTGTGGCCCCTCCCAGCCATATTAAAGAGCCACAAGGAAATGCTCTCCTCCATTCCATTCTCCTGTCCTCCTATCCACCCCTCCCTTCTTTCCCTTTGCCATCAATTTCTTGACTTGGCCCCCATTTCTCCCCTCCCATCCACACTGCGGTCTGGTTTCTGCCCCCCTACTCTCGTGAAACTGATCTCCTTGAAGCCCCCAATGATTTCTCCGTTGACAAGTCCAGGGCACTAC
Organism: Leucopleurus acutus; assembly: GCF_964270905.1. Classification (NCBI taxonomy): domain Eukaryota; kingdom Metazoa; phylum Chordata; class Mammalia; order Artiodactyla; family Delphinidae; genus Leucopleurus; species Leucopleurus acutus. Next base: position 5,090 of record NW_028138664.1, on the reverse strand, counting down.
TTCTCAATCCTTATCTTTGTGACCGCCAAGCCGAGTTAGATCTTAAACAACGTCTCTGTCTTGAAAATCTCTTCGCTTGGCTTCCGCGCCACCTTTCCTTTTCTTTCCATGAGACCGATCACAACCAGTACTACAGATTCCATCGAATTAAGGAATGCTGTTGCCTACATGTGTGAATGAGCTCAAGTGAGTAAAGTACTGAAGTAGAGGACACCTAAAGTGAAACGTCTTCATGAATGTCCACGTGGCTGAGCAGCAAGTTAACCTTTCCTACATGTGCTAAAGAAGAAGAGTTGGGTTTTATTTTATTTACTTTTCCCTGGACTGTGTTGAATGACTATCATCTACAAGTTCAGGCTACTTTTGGCTGAGGATTAATGCACTGGGAGAGCTGAGAGAAAACTGAACAATAGAGCTGTCTTTTTCTTGACCAGTTCACCTTAGTTTCCCAAACTCTAAGTCTTTCCCGAATTCTTTCTCCTTTTTATTGTAGTAAAAGGAACATAACACAAAATTCACCATTTGGATCATTTTACAATTCACTGTACCATTCAGTGGAATTTACTACTGTCACAATGTTGCACAACTATCACCACTGCAAAACATTTTCATCAACCAAGAGGAAACCTACACCCATTTTAAGGAGTCATTCCCTATTTCCCTCTCTTCCAAACCCCTGGCAACCACTAATGTAGAATCTTTTCTGTGTGTATGGATTTGCCACTGCTGGACATTTCATATAAATGGAACCATACAATATGTAGCCTTTCATGCCTGACTCCTTTCACTTAATTGCATCCATCATGTGGCATGTATCAGAAATCCACTCACTGTTATGGCTGAATCCTTCATACTCTTTGACTACAAAATTAAAAATACGCTGAGAATGAAGCTCTGTTTTAATGGCACATCTATTAGGCCAATTCATTGAAAGAAGCTGAAGATGGAGATATTGTTGTGAAATGATAATCGTTGAGAAGCCTCAGCCAATTAGATAATGAAAAGTTTGGGAAATGTTGCAAAAAATTATCTGCTTTGTATTAAAAGCCTATTAAACAAGGATGTAGGAGATTGTCTTTTTCTTGCAGGTAACTTAAATGAGGCAGAAAGAAATAACTGCCCTTTAAAACACATTTTGAAAGGATTCTATTTATTCTTAATAGACGAATGGGAGTACAGGAAGTTCACATCCAATATGGACTCCCTGTCCAAACACTGTTTATCGTTCTAGCCACCACTATCGAATTATATTTCTTGAGAGTAAGGCAGCTCAATTCCTGCATATTACTTTCTAAAATTCATCCATCAACTCCATTAATACAGTATAAACAAGAGTTGTTCAAGTTTAAGTGCACTTCAAATATCAGGTATAAAGAACCCCCAGTAAGAAAAAGAATCCTATATCTCTTGCCAGAATGTGGTCAGCTGTGGGGTGCTCTGCTAGCTGAAAGACACATTCATTATTAAGGGGATAGAGGCTGTTTAAGTGGGATGAGAGCCAAAAAATTTTAACTACATATATGTGTTAAGAACAGTGCTAGGTTATCTCATATTCTATATCAGTCAAGGCTCACCATTTTACATACGTGAAAAACAAAGTTAAAAGTGTATTAGTAGGGCTTCCCTGTTGGCGCGGTGGTTAAGGATCCACCTGCCAGTGCACGGGACACACGTTTGAGCCCTGGTCCGGGAAGATCCCACATGCCGTGGAGGAACCAAGACCATGTGCCGCAACTACTGCGCCTGCATGCTAGAGCCCGTGAACCACAGCTACTGAAGCCCATGCACCTAGACCCCGTGCTCAGCAACAACGAGAAGCCACCACAATGAGAAGCCCGCGTACTGCAACAAAGAGTAGCCCCCGCTCACCGCAACTAGAGAAAGCCCGCGCACAGCAACGAAGAGCCTAGGCAGCCAAAGATAAATAAATAAATACGTCTATTTTTAAGAAAAGTGTTTTAGTAACTTACTAAAAGGCACGCAACCAGTAAACGTGAGCAAGAATTCAATCCCAAATCTGTCACACTGAAGTTTAAGCTAATACTTGAGATTAATAAAAACAGCACTAAAGTAAAAGTTCAGAGATATTTTTTATTTCATACTTTCACTAATGCTCTTTGGAGATAAATCATTTCATTTATATGGGCTTTAGTTTTCACAACTTTAATAGTTGGAAGCTTGACTAGATGATCTGTATGTAGTCTTCCAATTCTAAAATGTTCCACTAATTTGGATTGCTACAATAATTGCCCTTGCAATACATGCATGCTGCCACCAAGTAGCAGTAGAGACTACTAGTTCCTTTTTTTACCCCTAGTGGGGGTGCATTTTGACAGCAGACTTATCCGTCAATAGTACAACCTGTTAGTATAACTATAAGATAACAAAATAATCTGGTATTCTTTCCTGTAAAAGAGAAGCTTTACATTGTGTCTGTGAATCGTACCGGAATCACCTGTAGGTTTTTAAATATAGAGGAAATCCTGAACCCATTGAATGAGACTCTTCAGAGACAGGACTTGGGCATCTGGAATTTTGGGTTCCCATCATTTGTATATTTTATTTCATTTTATTTTTGCCTATGTACAATATTTGTCACATCCTTTTGAATCTTTGAAACCTTCTTTTTGTTTTAAATTTTAGAATATTCCATAATCTTCACCTACTTTTCATAAGGTGTTATCTGTTATGTTTATTCGATCTTGTGCTTCTCCTGGTTAAGACTTCTTTCTTTCCTTTTTTTGTTTTTTTCGGGGCCCTGCCTCATGTCTTGCAGGATCTTAGTTCCCTGACCTGGGATTGGACCCCAGGGCCCCAGCAGTGAAAGCGTCATGTTCTAAATACTGGACCACCAGGGAAGTCCCAAGATTTCAGTTTTAAATGACTTCTTTCCCCACTCTAATTCATTCCTGGGATCAGTTTCATGTTTGGACATTAAAGCAACCTTGCATTGCCAGAATAAAGCTACTTTGATTCTGATATACGATTGTTTTACATACCATGGATAAAGTTTGTGCTTCTCTTTACACATTTTGCATGCATGTTCAAAGGAGAAACTGGCCTGTGATTCTATTCTCGTAATATTCTTTATAGATTTTTTGTTGCTTTCTTAAGATTCTATACTTTATGTTTTATTTATTTATTTTTGGCTGCATTGGGTCTTCATTGCTGCATGCGAGCTTTCTCTAGTTTCGGCGAGCAGGGGTCTATTCTTTGTTGCGGTGAGTAGGCTTCTCATTGCAGCCTTCTGACCCCATGGGCTTCTGACCCCATTCGCCAGTGCTACTTCAGGTCCTCACCCCTTCCCTTCTGACCCTGGGCGGTGAAATCCTCTTTCTGCGGCTGGCGTGCAGCAGAAAGTCAATGAGGCAAGAGTAGGTTTGGAGTATCCAAGGAGCAGAAAGGATGTCAGCGTGTGGAAAACAGAGTGAGCAAATTGGAGAGGAGAATGAAACAGTCAGAGAGGAAACAGAGGCCCAGATTTCTAGGTCTGTGGAGGCACTCTGAGGACTTTGCATTTTCTGTGAAGAAGCCACTGAAGAAATTTGAGTGACATGATCTGACTTATGTTTTAACAAGATCTCTCTGGATGTCACGCTGATTAGAGACTGTAGGAGAGCAAGGACAAGCCCCAGAAGACCAACAGTTGATTCAAAGAAATGATTACTCAAACATGGTCCCCCTCCTCAGTGAAGACGCAGAGCAGGAATTGGCAAATAATGGCCATGAATCAAATCAGGCTCTCAGCCTGGATCTGTGGGACTGTGAGCTAATAATGGTTCTCACGTTTAGAAAGCTTGTTGAAGAGGAAAGAGGAGGAGAAGCTACAGAAACTGTATATGGCCCACAAAGCCTAAGATATTTCAAATCCAGAAAATGCTTTCCAACACCTGACGTAAAGCATGTGGCTGGTAGGAGGTCCTCAACCAAATTTGGAAGAGGAATACATGAGTCAGTTAGTTCCTGAAAACACTGTAAAGTGACAGGTGTCAAGAAACATTTACCCCTTCACCCTTAACCTTCACAAATGATGCCAGTTCCATTGAGCTATTGAAAAATACATTCTGGCTTTCAGACAAATAACCCAGAGGACATTTTCTCACATACACAAGGTCATAAACAACTGTCAGGTGAAGTTGAAATAGCAACAAATCAAATAATAACAAAAAACATTTTTACTGATTTTTAAATCTTACAAAGCATTTTCATGTTCATTATCTAATTTAATCCTCAAATCAACGTCATGAGATAGTTATTATTTCCCCATTAGAAATGACCACATATGAAATCCTTAGTGATTGCTCAACAAAAGCTGAAATCTTGAGTGTTGCATCTATTAAGGCCATGGTTGGGTGTTTTCCCATGGGAACATTGGATGCTAAAATCCACAGGGATTTTCAGCTCAAGATGGCAGACTAGGAAATATATTTACTTTCTGTTCCTCCTGAAACCATATCTAAATAAAACTGTAGAAATACCAAAATTAATCAACCAATAAAAGCCAAGATATTCTGGAAGTCATCAACCACAGAAAGATTTCAACACATTTCGAGAAGGCAAGCAATGAAATGGAGGAGCCATGAATAAAATAATGAAGAAAAAACGGCTGAGCCTAAGTAAGGTCTGCACAAAGTCACTCAGCTTTTGCTGAGCTCTGGTTATAGTAAAGGGCAGAGGAAAGAAGAGGGGCTGAAAACAAGGAGACAAACGTCATTTTAGGAAAAACACTTCATTTAATGAGCTCCAGGGAACACTCAGCCTGCTGCCATACTAACTCATGAATTACAATGGATTGTTGGTAAGCAAGACAAGAAAACAGGGAAGAAACAAAAGAAACAAAAATCAAGACACTGTTTCTAACTGGACTCTTTTCAAATGAGATCGAGGAATTATGGTTCAATGCCACAGCTGTAAATCATTTCTGCTGTTGGAGAGGTTACAAAGGGCTTATAATATTTCCCTTGTTTTCAGACAGAATTTAGGTCTGAGCAAAAGCTTTTGTGTCCTCCAACCCCAAATTTTATTGGGGATGGAAGCCCAGATTTGCTGGGACATACCATAAAAAGAATCTCATGAGCAGAGGGTCAAAC
>NW_028138665.1:0-69661 GCF_964270905.1 Leucopleurus acutus | reverse complement strand
TAACCCTAGCTCGAACCCTAACCCTAACCCTTCCCCGAAGCCTTCCCCTCACCCGTTCCCTAATCCTAACCCGTACGCTCACACTAACCCGCGCCCTCACATGTACGCTCCCCCTAAACCGTTGTCGTACCCTCACCTGGACCCTAAACCGTCCCCGTCCCCTAACCCTAACCCTAGCCCGAACCCTAAACCTAACCTTTCCCCGAAGCCTTCCCCTCACACGTCCCCTAATCCTAACCCGTACGCTCACACTAACCCGCGCCCTCACACGTACGCTCCCCCTAAACCGTTGTCGTACCCTCACCTGGACCCTAAACCGTCCCCGTCCCCTAACCCTAACCCTAGCCCGAACCCTAACCCTAACCCTTCCCCGAAGCCTTCCCCTCACCCGTCCCCTAATCCTAACCCGTACGCTCACACTAACCCGCGCCCACACACGTACGCTCCCCCTAAACCTTTGTCGTACCCTCACCTGGACCCTAAACCGTCCCCGTCCCCTAACCCTAACCCTAGCCCGAACCCTAACCCTAACCCTTCCCCGAAGCCTTCCCCTCACCCGTCCCCTAATCCTAACCCGTACGCTCACACTAACCCGCGCCCTCACACGTACGCTCCCCCTAAACCGTTGTCGTACCCTCACCTGGACCCTAAACTGTCCCCGTCCCCTAATCCTAACCCTAGCCCGAACCCTAACCCTAACCCTTCCCCGAAGCCTTCCCCTCACCCGTCCCCTAATCCTAACCCGTACGCTCACACTAACCCGCGCCCTCACACGTACGCTCCCCCTAAACCGTTGTCGTACCCTCACCTGGACCCTAAACCGTCCCCGTCCCCTAACCCTAACCCTAGCCCGAACCCTAACCCTAACACTTCCCCGAAGCCTTCCCCTCACACGTCCCCTAATCCTAACCCGTACGCTCACACTAACCCGCGCCCTCACACGTACGCTCCCCCTAAACCGTTGTCGTACCCTCACCTGGACCCTAAACCGTCCCCGTCCCCTAACCCTAACCCTAGCCCGAACCCTAACCCTAACCCTTCCCCGAAGCCTTCCCCTCACCCGTCCCCTAATCCTAAACCGTACGCTCACACTAACCCGCGCCCTCACACGTACGCTCCCCCTAAACCGTTGTCGTACCCTCACCTGGACCCTAAACCGTCCCCGTCCCCTAACCCTAACCCTAGCCCGAACCCTAACCCTAACCCTTCCCTGAAGCCTTCCCCTCACCCGTCCCCTAATCCTAACCCGTACGCTCACACTAACCCGCGCCCTCAAACGTACGCTCCCCCTAAACCGTTGTCGTACCCTCACCTGGACCCTAAACCGTCCCCGTCCCCTAACCCTAACCCTAGCCCGAATCCTAACCCTAACCCTTCCCCGAAGCCTTACCATCACCCGTCCCCTAATCCTAACCCGAACGCTCACACTAACCCGCGCCCTCACACGTACGCTCCCCCTAAACCGTTGTCGTACCCTCACCTGGACCCTAAACCGTCCCCGTCCCCTAACCCTAACCCTAGCCCGAAACCTAACCCTAACACTTCCCCGAAGCCTTCCCCTCACCCGTCCCCTAATCCTAACCCGTACGCTCACACTAAACCGCGCCCTCACACGTACGCTCCCCCTAAACCGTTGTCGTACCCTCACCTGGACCCTAAACCGTCCCCGTCCCCTAATCCTAACCCTAGCTCGAACCCTAACCCTAACCCTTTCCCGAAGCCTTCCCCTCACCCGTCCCCTAATCCTAACCCGTACGCTCACACTAACCCGCGCCCTCACACGTACGCTCCCCCTAAACCGTTGTCGTACCCTCACCTGGACCCTAAACCGTCCCCGTCCCCTAACACTAACCCTAGCCCGAACCCTAACCCTAACCCTTCCCCGAAGCCTTCCCCTCACCCGTCCCCTAATCCTAACCCGTACGCTCACACTAACCCGCGCCCTCACACGTACGCTCCCCCTAAACCGTTGTCGTACCCTCACCTGGACCCTAAACCGTCCCCGTCCCCTAACCCTAACCCTAGCCCGAATCCTAACCCTAACCCTTCCCCGAAGCCTTACCATCACACGTCCCCTAATCCTAACCCGAACGCTCACACTAACCCGCGCCCTCACACGTACGCTCCCCCTAAACCGTTGTCGTACCCTCACCTGGACCCTAAACCGTCCCCGTCCCCTAACCCTAACCCTAGCCCGAACCCTAACCCTAACACTTCCCCGAAGCCTTCCCCTCACCCGTCCCCTAATCCTAACCTGTACGCTCACACTAACCCGCGCCCTCACACGTACGCTCCCCCTAAACCGTTGTCGTACCCTCACCTGGACCCTAAACCGTCCCCGTCCCCTAATCCTAACCCTAGCCCGAACCCTAACCCTAACCCTTCCCCGAAGCCTTCCCCTCACCCGTCCCCTAATCCTAACCCGTACGCTCACACTAACCCGCGCCCTCACACGTACGCTCCCCCTAAACCGTTGTCGTACCCTCACCTGGACCCTAAACCGTCCCCGTCCCCTAACCCTAACCCTAGCCCGAACCCTAACCCTAACCCTTCCCCGAAGCCTTCCCCTCACCCGTCCCCTAATCCTAACCCGTACGCTCACACTAACCCGCGCCCTCACACGTACGCTCCCCCTAAACCGTTGTCGTACCCTCACCTGGACCCTAAACCGTCCCCGTCCCCTAACCCTAACCCTAGCCCGAACCCTAACCCTAACACTTCCCCGAAGCCTTCCCCTCACCCGTCCCCTAATCCTAACCCGTACGCTCACACTAACCCGCGCCCTCACACGTACGCTCCCCCTAAACCGTTGTCGTACCCTCACCTGGACCCTAAACCGTCCCCGTCCCCTAACCCTAACCCTAGCCCGAATCCTAACCCTAACCCTTCCCCGAAGCCTTACCATCACCCGTCCCCTAATCCTAACCCGAACGCTCACACTATCCCGCGCCCTCACACGTACGCTCCCCCTAAACCGTTGTCGTACCCTCACCTGGACCCTAAACCGTCCCCGTCCCCTAACCCTAACCCTAGCCCGAACCCTAACCCTAACCCTTCCCCGAAGCCTTCCCCTCACCCGTCCCCTAATCCTAACCCGTACGCTCACACTAAACCGCGCCCTCACACGTACGCTCACCCTAAGCCGTTGTCGTACCCTCACCTGGACCCTAAACCGTCCCCGTCCCCTAATCCTTACCCTAGCTCGAACCCTAACCCTAACCCTTCCCCGAAGCCTTCCCCTCACCCGTCCCCTAATCCTAACCCGTACGCTCACACAAACCCGCGCCCTCACACGTACGCTCCCCCTAAACCGTTGTCGTACCCTCACCTGGACCCTAAACCGTCCCCGTCCCCTAACCCTAACCCTAGCCCGAACCCTAACCCTAACCCTTCCCCGAAGCCTTCCCCTCACCCGTCCCCTAATCCTAACCCGTACGCTCACACTAACCCGCGCCCTCACACGTACGCTCCCCCTAAACCGTTGTCTTACCCTCATCTGGACCCTAAACCGTCCCCGTCCCCTAACCCTAACCCTAGCCCGAATCCTAACCCTAATCCTTCCCCGAAGCCTTCCCCTCACCCGTCCCCTAATCCTAACCCGTACGCTCACACAAACCCGCGCCCTCACACGTACGCTCCCCCTAAACCGTTGTCGTACCCTCACCTGGACCCTAAACCGTCCCCGTCCCCTAACCCTAACCCTAGCCCGAACCCTAACCCTAACCCTTCCCCGAAGCCTTCCCCTCACCCGTCCCCTAATCCTAACCCGTACGCTCACAGTAACCCGCGCCCTCACACGTACGCTGCCCCTAAACCGTTGTCGTACCGTCACCTGGACCCTAAACCGTCCCCGTCCCCTAACCCTAACCCTAGCCCGAACCCTAACCCTAACCCTTCCCCGAAGCCTTCCCCTCACCCGTCCCCTAATCCTAACCCGTACGCTCACACTAACCCGCGCCCTCACACGTACGCTCCCCCTAAACCTTTGTCGTACCCTCACCTGGACCCTAAACCGTCCCTGTCCCCTAACCCTAACCCTAGCCCGAATCCTAACCCTAACCCTTCCCTGAAGCCTTACCCTCACCCGTCCCCTAATACTAACCCGTACGCTCATACTAACCCACGCCCTCACACGTACGCTCACCCTAAACCGTTGTCGTACCCTCACCTGGACCCTAAACCGTCCCCGTCCCCTAACCCTAACCCTAGCCCGAACCCTAACCCTAACACTTCCCCGAAGCCTTCCCCTCACCCGTCCCCTAATCCTAACCCGTACGCTCACACTAAACCGCGCCCTCACACGTACGCTCCCCCTAAACCATTGTCGTACCCTCACCTGGACCCTGAACCGTCCCCGTCCCCTAATCCTAACCCTAGCTCGAACCCTAACCCTAACCCTTCCCCGAAGCCTTCCCCTCACCCGTCCCCTAATCCTAACCCGTACGCTCACACTAACCCGCGCCCTCACACGTACGCTCCCCCTAAACCGTTGTCGTACCCTCACCTGGACCCTAAACCGTCCCCGTCCCCTAACCCTAACCCTAGCCCGAACCCTAAACCTAACCCTTCCCCGAAGCCTTCCCCTCACCCGTCCCCTAATCCTAACCCGTACGCTCACACTAACCCGCGCCCTCACACGTACGCTCCCCCTAAACCGTTGTCGTACCCTCACCTGGACCCTAAACCGTCCCCGTCCCCTAACCCTAACCCTAGCCCGAACCCTAACCCTAACCCTTCCCCGAAGCCTTCCCCTCACCCGTCCCCTAATCCTAACCCGTACGCTCACACTAACCCGCACCCTCACACGTACGCTCCCCCTAAACCGTTGTCGTACCCTCACCTGGACCCTAAACTGTCCCCGTCCCCTAATCCTAACCCTAGCCCGAACCCTAACCCTAACCCTTCCCCGAAGCCTTCCCCTCACCCGTCCCCTAATCCTAACCCGTACGCTCACACTAACCCGCGCCCTCACACGTACGCTCCCCCTAAACCGTTGTCGTACCCTCACCTGGACCCTAAACCGTCCCCGTCCCGTAACCCTAACCCTAGCCCGAATCCTAACCCTAACCCTTCCCCGAAGCCTTACCATCACCCGTCCCCTAATCCTAACCTGAACGCTCACACTAACCCGCGCCCTCACACGTACGCTCCCCCTAAACCGTTGTCGTACCCTCACCTGGACCCTAAACCGTCCCCGTCCCCTAACCCTAACCCTAGCCCGAACCCTAACCCTAACCCTTCCCCGAAGCCTTCCCCTCACCCGTCCCCTAATCCTAACCCGTACGCTCACACTAAACCGCGCCCTCACACGTACGCTCCCCCTAAACCGTTGTCGTACCCTCACCTGGACCCTAAACAGTCCCCGTCCCCTAATCCTAACCCTAGCCCGAACCCTAACCCTAACCCTTCCGCGAAGCCTTCCCCTCACCCGTCCCCTAATCCTAACCCGTACGCTCACACTAACCCGGGCCCTCACACGTACGCTCCCCCTAAACCGTTGCCGTACACTCACCTGGACCCTAAACCGTCCCCATCCCCTAACCCTAACCCTAGCCCGAACCCTAAACCTAACCCTTCCCCGAAGCCTTCCCCTCACCCGTCCCCTAATCCTAACCCGTACGCTCACACTAACCCGCGCCCTCACACGTACGCTCCCCCTAAACCGTTGTCGTACCCTCACCTGTACCCTAAACCGTCCCCGTCCCCTAACCCTAACCCTAGCCCGAACCCTAACCCTAACCCTTCCCCGAAGCCTTCCCCTCACCCGTCCCCTAATCCTAACCCGTACGCTCACACTAACCCGCGCCCTCACACGTACGCTCCCCCTAAACCGTTGTCGTACCCTCACCTGGACCCTAAACCGTCCCCGTCCCCTAACCCTAACCCTAGCCCGAACCCTAACCCTAACCCTTCCCCGAAGCCTTCCCCTCACCCGTCCCCTAATCCTAACCCGTACGCTCACACTAACCCGCGCCCTCACACGTACGCTCCCCCTAAACCGTTGTCGTACCCTCACCTGGACCCTAAACCGTCCCCGTCCCCTAACCCTAACCCTAGCCCGAACCCTAACCCTAACCCTTCCCTGAAGCCTTCCCCTCACCCGTCCCCTAATCCTAACCCGGAGGCTCACAATAACCCGCGCCCTCACACGTACGCTCCCCCTCAACCGTTGTCGTACCCTCACCTGGACCCTAAGCCGTCCCCGTCCCCTAACCCTAACCCTAGCCCGAACCCTAAACCTAACCCTTCCCCGAAGCCTTCCCCTCACCCGTCCCCTAATCCTAACCCGTACGCTCACACTAACCCGCGCCCTCACACGTACGCTCCCCCTAAACCGTTGTCGTACCCTCACCTGGACCCTAAACCGTCCCCGTCCCCTAACCCTAACCCTAGCCCGAACCCTAACCCTAACCCTTCCCCGAAGCCTTCCCCTCACCCGTCCCCTAATCCTAACCCGTACGCTCACACTAACCCGCGCCCTCACACGTACGCTCCCCCTAAACCGTTGTCGTACCCTCACCTGGACCCTAAACCGTCCCCGTCCCCTAACCCTAACCCTAGCCCGAACCCTAACCCTAACCCTTCCCCGAAGCCTTCCCCTCACCCGTCCCCTAATCCTAACCCGTACGCTCACACTAACCCGCGCCCTCACACGTACGCTCCCCCTAAACCGTTGTCGTACCCTCACCTGGACCCTAAACCGTCCCTTTCCCCTAACACTAACCCTAGCCCGAACCCTAACCCTAACCCTTCCCCGAACCCTTCCCCTCACCCGTCCCCTAATCCTAACCCGTACGCTAACACTAACCCACGCCCTCACACGTACGCTCCCCCTAAACCGTTGTCGTACCCTCACCTGGACCCTAAACCGTCCCCGTCCCCTAACACTAACCCTAGCCCGAACCCTAACCCTAACCCTTCCCCGAAGCCTTTCCCTCACCCGTAACCTAATCCTAACCTGTATGCCCATACTAACCCGCGCCCTCACACGTACGCTCCCCCTAAACCGTTGTCGTACCCTCACCTGGACCCTAAACCGTCCCCGTCCCCTAACCCTAACCCTAGCCCGAACACTAACCCTAACCCTTCCCCGAAGCCTTCCCCTCACCCGTCCCCTAATCATAACCCGTACGCTCACAGTAACCCGCGCCCTCACACGTACGCTCCCCCTAAACCGTTGTCGTACCCTCACCTGGACCCTAAACCGTCCCCGTCCCCTAACCCTAACCCTAGCCCGAACCCTAACCCTAACCCTTCCCCAAAGCCTTCCCCTCACCCGTCCCCTAATCCTAACCCGTACGCCTACAGTAACCCGCGCCCTCACACGTACGCTGCCCCTAAACCGTTGTCGTACCGTCACCTGAACCCTAAACCGTCCCCGTCCCCTAACCCTAACCCTAGCCCGAACCCTAACCCTAACCCTTCCCCGAAGCCTTCCCCTCACCCGTCCCCTAATCCTAACCCGTACGCTCACACTAACCCGCGCCCTCACACGTACGCTCCCCCTAAACCGTTGTCGTACCCTCACCTGGACCCTAAATCGTCCCCGTCCCCTAACTCTAATTCTAGCCCGAATCCTAAACCTAACCCTTCCCCGAAGCCTTACCATCACCCGTCCCCTAATCCTAACCCGAACGCTCACACTAACCCGCGCCCTCACACGTACGCTCCCCCTAAACCGTTGTCGTACCCTCACCTGGACCCTAAACCGTCCCCGTCCCCTAATCCTAACCCTAGCCCGAACCCTAACCCTAACCCTTCCCCGAAGCCTTCCCCTCACCCGTCCCCTAATCCTAACCCGTACGCTCACACTATCCTGCGCCCTCACACGTACGCTCCCCCTAAACCGTTGTTGTACCCTCACCTGGACCCTAAACCGTCCCCATCCCCTAACCCTAACCCTAGCCCGAACCCTAACCCTAAACCTTCCCCGAAGCCTTCCCCTCACCCGTCCCCTAATCCTAACCCGTACGCTCACACTAACCCGCGCCCTCACACGTACGCTCCCCCTAAACCGTTGTCGTACTCTCACCTGGACCCTAAACCGTCCCTGTCCCCTAACCCTAATCCTAGCCCGAATCCTAACCCTAAACCTTCCCCGAAGCCTTACCATCACCCGTCCCCTACTCCTAACCCGAACGCTCACACTAACCCGCGCCCTCACACGTACTCTCGCCCTAAACCGTTGTCGTACCCTCACCTGGACCCTAAACCGTCCCCGTCCCCTAACCCTAACCCTAGCCCGAACCCTAACCCTAACCCTTCCCCGAAGCCTTCCCCTCACCCGTCCCCTAATCCTAACCCGTACGCTCACACTAACCCGTGCCGTCACACGTACGCTCCCCCTAAACCGTTGTCGTACCCTCACCTGGACCCTAAACCGTCCCCGTCCCCTAATCCTAACCCTAGCCCGAACCCTAACCCTAACCCTTCCCCGAAGCCTTCCCCTCACCCGTCCCCTAATCCTAACCCGTACGCTCACACTAACCCGCGCCCTCACACGTACGCTCCCCCTAAACCGTTGTCGTACCCTCACCTGGACCCTAAACCGTCCCCGTCCCCTAACCCTAACCCTAGCCCGAACCCTAAACCTAACCCTTCCCCGAAGCCTTCCCCTCACCCGTCCCCTAATCCTAACCCGTACGCTCACACTAACCCGCGCCCTCACACGTACGCTCCCCCTAAACCGTTGTCGTACCCTCACCTGGACCCTAAACCGTCCCCGTCCCCTAACCCTAACCCTAGCCCGAACCCTAAACCTAACCCTTCCCCGAAGCCTTCCCCTCACCCGTCCCCTAATCCTAACCCGTACGCTCACACTAACCCGCGCCCTCACACGTACGCTCCCCCTAAACCGTTGTCGTACCCTCACCTGAACCCTAAACCGTCCCCGTCCCCTAACCCTAACCCTAGCCCGAACCCTAACCCTAACCCTTCCCCGAAGCCTTCCCCTCACCCGTCCCCTAATCCTAACCCGTACGCTCACACTAACCCGCGCCCTCACACGTACGCTCCCCCTAAACCGTTGTCGTACCCTCACCTGGACCCTAAACCGTCCCCGTCCCCTAACCCTAACCCTAGCCCGAACCCTAACCCTAACCCTTCCCCGAAGCCTTCCCCTCACCCGTCCCCTAATCCTAACCCGTACACTCACACTAACCCGCGCCCTCACACGTACGCTCCCCCTAAACCGTTGTCGTACCCTCACCTGGACCCTAAACCGTCCCCTTCCCCTAACCCTAACCCTAGCCCGAACCCTAACCCTAACCCTTCCCCGAACCCTTCCCCTCACCCGTCCCCTAATCCTAACCCGTACGCTCACACTATCCTGCGCCCTCACACGTACGCTCCCCCTAAACCGTTGTCGTACCCTCACCTGGACCCTAAACCGTCCCCGTCCCCTAACCCTAACCCTAGCCCGAACCCTAACCCTAACCCTTCCCCAAAGCCTTCCCTCACCCGTCCCCTAATCCTAACCCGTACGCCTACAGTAACCCGCGCCCTCACACGTACGCTGCCCCTAAACCGTTGTCGTACCGTCACCTGGACCCTAAACCGTCCCCGACCCCTAACCCTAACCCTAGCCCGAACCCTAACCCTAACCCTTCCCCGAAGCCTTCCCCTCACCCGTCCCCTAATCCTAACCCGTACGCTCACACTAACCCGCGCCCTCACACGTACGCTCCCCCTAAACCGTTGTCGTACCCTCACCTGGACCCTAAATCGTCCCCGTCCGCTAACCCTAATCCTAGCCCGAATCCTAAACCTAACCCTTCCCCGAAGCCTTACCATCACCCGTCCCCTAATCCTAACCCGAACGCTCACACTAACCCGCGCCCTCACACGTACGCTCCCCCTAAACCGTTGTCGTACCCTCACCTGGACCCTAAACCGTCCCCGTCCCCTAACCCTAACCCTAGCCCGAACCCTAACACTAACCCTTCCCCGAAGCCTTCCCCTCACCCGTCCCCTAATCCTAACCCATACGCTCACACTATCCTGCGCCCTCACACGTACGCTCCCCCTAAACCGTTGTCGTACCCTCACCTGGACCCTAAACCGTCCCCGTCCCCTAACCCTAACCCTAGCCCGAACCCTAACCCTAACCCTTCCCCAAAGCCTTCCCCTCACCCGTCCCCTAATCCTAACCCGTACGCCTACAGTAACCCGCGCCCTCACACGTACGCTGCCCCTAAACCGTTGTCGTACCGTCACCTGGACCCTAAACCGTCCCCGTCCCCTAACCCTAACCCTAGCCCGAACCCTAACCCTAACCCTTCCCCGAAGCCTTCCCCTCACCCGTCCCCTAATCCTAACCCGTACGCTCACACTAACCCGCGCCCTCACACCTACGCTCCCCCTAAACCGTTGTCATACCCTCACCTGGACCCTAAATCGTCCCCGTCCCCTAACCCTAATTCTAGCCCGAATCCTAAACCTAACCCTTCCCCGAAGCCTTACCATCACCCGTCCCCTAATCCTAACCCGAACGCTCACACTAACCCGCGCCCTCACACGTACGCTCCCCCTAAACCGTTGTCGTACCCTCACCTGGACCCTAAACCGTCCCCGTCCCCTAACCCTAACCCTAGCCCGAACCCTAACCCTAACCCTTCCCCGAAGCCTTCCCTTCACCCGTCCCCTAATCCTAACCCGTACGCTCACACTATCCTGCGCCCTCACACACACGCTCCCCCTAAACCGTTGTCGTACCCTCACCTGGACCCTAAACCGTCCCCGTCCCCTAACCCTAACCCTAGCCCGAACCCTAACCCTAAACCTTCCCCGAAGCCTTCCCCTCAACCGTCCCCGAATCCTAACCCGTACGCTCACACAAACACACGCCCTCACACGTACGCTCCCCCTAAACCGTTTTCGTACCCTCACCTGGACCCTAAACCGTCCCCGTCCCCTAACCCTAACCCTAGCCCGAACCCTAACCCTAACCCTTCCCCGAAGCCTTCCCCTCACCCGTCCCCTAATCCTAACCGTACGCTCACACTAACCCGCGTCCTCACACGTACGCTCCCCCTAAACCGTTGTCGTACCATCACCTGGACCCTAAACCGTCCCCGTACCCTAACCCTAACCCTAGCCCGAACCCTATCCCTAACCCTTCCCCGTAGCCTTCCCCTCACCCGTCCTCTAATCCTAACCCGTACGCTCACACTAACCCGCGCCCTCACACGTACGCTCCCCCTAAACCGTTGTCGTACCCTCACCTGGACCCTAAACCGTCCCCGTCCCCTAACCCTAACCCTAGCCCGAACCCTAACCCTAACCCTTCCCCGAAGCCTTCCCCTCAACCGTCCCCGAATCCTAACCCGTACGCTCACACAAACACACGCCCTCACACGTACGCTCCCCCTAAACCGTTGTCATACCCTCACCTGGACCCTAAACCGTCCCCGTCCCCTAACCCTAACCCTAGCCCGAACCCTAACCCTAACCCTTCCCCGAAGCCTTCCCCTCACCCGTCCCCTAATCCTAACCCGTACGCTCACACTAACCCGCGCCCTCACACGTACGCTCCCCCTAAACCGTTGTCGTACCCTCACCTGGACCCTAAATCGTCCCCGTCCCCTAACCCTAATTCTAGCCCGAATCCTAAACCTAACCCTTCCCCGAAGCCTTACCATCACCCGTCCCCTAATCCTAACCCGAACGCTCACACTAACCCGCGCCCTCACACGTACGCTCCCCCTAAACCGTTGTCGTACCCTCACCTGGACCCTAAGTCGTCCCCGTCCCCTAACCCTAACCCTAGCCCGAACCCTAACCCTAAACCTTCCCCGAAGCCTTCCCCTCAACCGTCCCCGAATCCTAACCCGTACGCTCACACAAACACACGCCCTCACACGTACGCTCCCCCTAAACCGTTGTCGTACCCTCACCTGGACCCTAAACCGTCCCCGTCCCCTAACCCTAACCCTAGCCCGAACCCTAACCCTAACCCTTCCCCGAAGCCTTCCCCTCACCCGTCCCCTAATCCTAACCCGTACGCTAACACTAACCCACGCCCTCACACGTAGCTCCCCCTAAACCGTTGTCGTACCCTCACCAGGACCCTAAACCGTCCCCGTCCCCTAACACTAACCCTAGCCCGAACCCTAACCCTAACCCTTCCCCGAAGCCTTTCCCTCACCCGTACCCTAATCCTAACCTGTATGACCATACTAACCCGCGCCCTCACACGTACGCTCCCCCTAAACCGTTGTCGTACCCTCACCTGGACCCTAAACCGTCCCCGTCCCCTAACCCTAAACCTAGCCCGAACCCTAACCCTAACACTTCCCCAAAGCCTTCCCCTCACCCGTCCCCTAATCCTAACCCGTACGCCTACAGTAACCCGCGCCCTCACACGTACGCTGCCCCTAAAACGTTGTCGTACCGTCACCTGGACCCTAAACCGTCCCCATCCCCTAACCCTAACCCTAGCCCGAACCCTAACCCTAACCCTTCCCCGAAGCCTTCCCCTCACCCGTCCCCTAATCCTAACCCGTACGCTCACACTAACCCGCGCCCTCACACGTACGCTCCCCCTAAACCGTTGTCGTACCCTCACCTGGACCCTAAACCGTCCCCGTCCCCTAACCCTAATCCTAGCCCGAATCCTAACCCTAAACCTTCCCCGAAGCCTTACCATCACCCGTCCCCTACTCCTAACCCGAACGCTCACACTAACCCGCGCCCTCACACGTACTCTCGCCCTAAACCGTTGTCGTACCGTCACCTGGACCCTAAACCGTCCCCGTCCCCTAACCCTAACCCTAGCCCGAACCCTAACCCTAACCCTTCCCCGAAGCCTTCCCCTCACCCGTCCCCTAATCCTAACCCGTACGCTCACACTAAACCGCGCCCTCACACGTACGCTCCCCCTAAACCGTTGTCGTACCCTCACCTGGACCCAAAACCGTCCCCGTCCCCTAATCCTAACCCTAACCCGAACCCTAACCCTAACCCTTCCCCGAAGCCTTCCCCTCACCCGTCCCCTAATCCTAACCTGTACGCTCACACTAACCCGCGCCCTCACACGTACGCTCCCCCTAAACCGTTGTCGTACCCTCACCTGGACCCTAAACCGTCCCCGTCCCCTAACCCTAACCCTAGCCCGAACCCTAACCATAATCCTTCCCCGAAGCCTTCCCCTCACCCGTCCCCTAACCCTAACCCGTACGCTCACACTAACCCGCGCCCTCACACGTACGCTCCCCCTAAACCGTTGTCGTACCCTCACCTGGACCCTAAACCGTCCCCGTCCCCTAACCCTGACCCTAGCCCGAACCCTAACCCTAAACCTTCCCCAAAGCCTTCCCCTCACCCGTCCCCTAATCCTAACCCGTACGCTCACACTAACCCGCGCCCTCACACGTACGCTCCCCCTAAACCGTTGTCGTACCCTCACCTGGACCCTAAACCGTCCCCGTCCCCTAACCCTAACCCTAGCCCGAACCCTAAACCTAACCCTTCCCCGAAGCCTTCCCCTCACCCGTCCCCTAATCGTAACCCGTACGCTCACACTAACCCGCGCCCTCACACGTACGCTCCCCCTAAACCGTTGTCGTACCCTCACCTGGACCCTAAACCATCCCCGTCCCCTAACCCTAACCCTAGCCCGAACCCTAACCCTAACACTTACCCGAAGCCTTCCCCTCACCCGTCCCCTAATCCTAACCCGTACGCTCACACTAACCCGCGTCCTCACACGTACGCTCCCCCTAAACCGTTGTCGTACCATCACCTGGACCCTAAACCGTCCCCGTACCCTAACCCTAACCCTAGCCCGAACCCTATCCCTAACCCTTCCCCGTAGCCTTCCCCTCACCCGTCCCCTAATCCTAACCCGTACGCTCACACTAACCCGCGCCCTCACACGTACGCTCCCCCTAAACCGTTGTCGTACCCTCACCTGGACCCTAAACCGTCCCCGTCCCCTAACCCTAACCCTAGCCCGAACCCTAACCCTAAACCTTCCCCGAAGCCTTCCCCTCAACCGTCCCCGAATCCTAACCCGTACGCTCACACAAACACACGCCCTCACACGTACGCTCCCCCTAAACCGTTGTCGTACCCTCACCTGGACCCTAAATCGTCCCCGTCCCCTAACCCTAACCCTAGCCCGAACCCTAACCCTAACCCTTCCCCGAAGCCTTCCCCTCACCCGTCCCCTAATCCTAACCCGTACGCTCACAGTAACCCGCGCCCTCACACGTACGCTCCCCCTAAACCGTTGTCGTACCCTCACCTGGACCCTAAACCGTCCCCGTCCCCTAACCCTAACCCTAGCCCGAACCCTAACCCTAACCCTTCCCTGAAGCCTTCCACTCACCCGTTCCCTAATCCTAACCCGTACGCTCACACTAACCCGCGCCCTCACACGTACGCTGCCCCTAAACCGTTGTTGTATCCTCACCTGGACCCTAAACCTTCCCCGTCCCCTAACCCTAACCCTAGCCCGAACCCTAACCCTAACACTTCCCCGAAGCCTTCCCCTCACCCGTCCCCTAATCCTAACCCGTACGCCCACACTAACCCGTGCCATCACACGTACGCTCCCCCTAAACCGTTGTCGTACCCTCACCTGGACCCTAAACCGTCCCCGTCCCCTAACCCTAACCCTAGCCCGAACCCTAACCCTAAACCTTCCCCGAAGCCTTCCCCTCAACCGTCCCCGAATCCTAACCCGTACGCTCACACAAACACACGCCCTCACACGTACGCTCCCCCTAAACCGTTGTCGTACCCTCACCTGGACCCTAAACCGTCCCCGTCCCCTAACCCTAACCCTAGCCCGAACCCTAACCCTAACCCTTCCCCGAAGCCTTCCCCTCACCCGTCCCCTAATCCTAACCCGTATGCTCACAGTAACCCGCGCCCTCACACGTACGCTCCCCCTAAACCGTTGTCGTACCCTCACCTGGACCCTAAACCGTCCCCGTCCCCTAACCCTAACCCTAGCCCGAACCCTAACCCTAACCCTTCCCTGAAGCCTTCCACTCACCCGTTCCCTAATCCTAACCCGTACGCTCACACTAACCCGCGCCCTCACACTTACGCTGCCCCTAAACCGTTGTTGTATCCTCACCTGGACCCTAAACCGTCCCCGTCCCCTAACCCTAACCCTAGCCCGAACCCTAACCCTAACACTTCCCCGAAGCCTTCCCCTCACCCGTCCCCTAATCCTAACCCGTACGCCCACACTAACCCGTGCCCTCACACGTACGCTCCCCTTAAACCGTTGTCGTACCCTCACCTGGACGCTAAACCGTCCCCGTCCCCTAACCCTAACCCTAGCCCGAACCCTAACCCTAATCCTTCCCCGAAGCCTTCCCCTCACCCGTCCCCTAATCCTAACCCGTACGCTCACACTATCCTGCGCCCTCACACGTACGCTCCCCCTAAACCGTTGTCGTACCCTCACCTGGACCCTAAACCGTCCCCGTCCCCTAACCCTAACCCTAGCCCGAACCCTAACACTAACCCTTCCCCGAAGCCTTCCCCTCACCCGTCCCCTAATCCTAACCCGTACGCTCACAGTAACCCGAGCCCTCACACGTACGCTCCCCCTAAACCGTTGTCGTACCCTCACCTGGACCCTAAACCGTCCCCGTCCCCTAACCCTAACCCTAGCCCGAACCCTAACCCTAACCATTCCCCGAAGCCTTCCCCTCACCCGTCCCCTAATCCTAACCCGTACGCTCACACTAACCCGCGCCCTCACACATACGCTCCCCCTAAACCGTTGTCGTACCCTCACCTGGACCCTAAACCGTCCCCGTCCCCTAACCCTAACCCGAGCCCGAACCCTAACACTAACCCTTCCCCGAAGCCTTCCCCACACCCGTCCCCTAATCCTAACCCGTACGCTCACACTAACCCGCGCCCTCACACGTACGCTCCCCCTAAACCGTTGTCGTACCCTCACCTGGACCCTAAACCGTCCCCGTCCCCTAACCCTAACCCTAGCCCGAACCCTAACCCTAACCCTTCCCCGAAGCCTTCCCCTCACCCGTCCCCTAATCCTAACCCGTACGCCCAAACTAACCCGTGCCCTCACACGTACGCTCCCCCTAAACCGTTGTCGTACGCTCACCTGGACTCTAAACCGTCCCCGTCCCCTAAACCTAACCCTAGCCCGAACCCTAACCCTAACACTTCCCTGAAGCCTTCCCCTCACCCGTTCCCTAATCCTAACCCATATGCTCATACTAACACGCGCCCTCACACGTACGCTGCCCCTAAACCGTTGTCGTATCCTCACCTGGACCCTAAACCGTCCCCGTCCCCTAACCCTAACCCTAGCCCGAACCCTAACCCTAACCCTTCCCCGAAGCCTTCCCCTCACCCGTCCCCTAATCCTAACCCGTACGCCCAAACTAACCCGTGCCCTCACACGTACGCTCCCCCTAAACCGTTGTCGTACCCTCACCTGGACCCTAAACCGTCCCCGTCCCCTAACCCTAACCCTAGCCCGATCCCTAACCCTAACCCTTCCCCGAAGCCTTTCCCTCACCCATCCCCTAATCCTAACCCGTACGCTCACACTAACCCGCGCCCTCACACGTACGCTCCCCCTAAACCGTTGTCGTACCCTCACCTGGACCCTAAACCGTCCCCGTCCCCTAACCCTAACCGTAGCCCGAACCCTAACCCTAACCCTTCCCCAAAGCCTTCCCCTCACCCGTCCCCTAATCCTAACCCGTACGCTCACACTAACCCGCGCCCTCACACGTACGCTGCCCCTAAACCGTTGTCGTACCGTCACCTGGACCCTAAACCGTCCCCGTCCCCTAACCCTAACCCTAGCCCGAACCCTAACCCTAACCCTTCCCCGAAGCCTTCCCCTCACCCGTCCCCTAATCCTAACCCGTACGCTCACACTAACCCGCGCCCTCACACGTACGCTCCCCCTAAAACTTTGTCGTACCCTCACCTGGACCCTAAACCGTCCCCGTCCCCTAACCCTAACCCTAGCCCGAACCCTAACCCTAACCCTTCCCCGAAGCCTTCCCCTCAACCGTCCCCTAATACTAACCCGTACGCTCACACTAACCCGCGCCCTCACACGTACGCTCACCCTAAACCGTTGTCGTACCCTCACCTGGACCCTAAACCGTCCCCGTCCCCTAACCCTAACCCTAGCCCGAACCCTAACCCTAACCCTTCCCCGAAGCCTTCCCCTCACCCGTCCCCTAATCCTAACCCGTACGCTCACACTAACCCGCGCCCTCACACGTACGCTCCCCCTAAACCGTTGTCGTACCCTCACCTGGACCCTAAACCGTCCCGGTCCCCTAAACCTAACCATAGCCCGAACCCTAACCCTAACCCTTCCCCGAAGCCTTCCCCTCACCCGTCCCCTAATCCTAACCCGTACGCTCACACTAACCCGCGCCCTCACACGTACGCTCCCCCTAAACCGTTGTCGTACCCTCACCTGGACCCTAAACCGTCCCCGTCCCCTAACCCTAACCCTAGCCCGAACCCTAACCCTAACCCTTCCCCGAAGCCTTCCCCTCACCAGTCCCCTAATCCTAACCCGTACGCTCACACTAACCCGCGCCCTCACACGTACGCTCCCCCTAAACCGTTGTCGTACCCTCACCTGGACCCTAAACCGTCCCCGTCCCCTAACCCTAACCCTAACCCGAACCCTAACCCTAACCCTTCCCCGAAGCCTTACCATCACCCGTCCCCTAATCCTAACCCGAACGCTCACACTAACCCGCGCCCTCACACGTATGCTCCCCCTAAACCGTTGTCGTACCCTCACCTGGACCCTAAACCGTCCCCGTCCCCTAACCCTAACCCTAGCCCGAACCCTAACCCTAACACTTCCCCGAAGCCTTCCCCTCACCCGTCCCCTAATCCTAACCCGTAGTCTCACACTAAACCGCGCCCTCACACGTACGCTCCCCCTAAACCGTTGTCGTACCCTCACCTGGACCCTAAACCGTCCCCGTCCCCTAACACTAACCCTAGCCCGAACCCTAACCCTAACCCTTCCCCGAAGCCTTCCCCTCACCCGTCCCCTAATCCTAACCCGTACGCTCACACTAACCCGCGCCCTCACACGTACGCTCCCCCTAAACCGTTGTCGTACCCTCACCTGGACCCTAAACCGTCCCCGTCCCCTAACCCTAACCCTAGCCCGAACCCTAACCCTAACCCTTCCCCGAAGCCTTCCCCACACCCGTCCCCTAATCCTAACCCGTACGCTCACACTAACCCGCGCCCTCACACATACGCACCCCCTAAACCGTTGTCGTACCCTCACCTGGACCCTAAACCGTCCCCGTCCCCTAACCCTAACCCTAGCCCGAACCCTAACCCTAACTCTTCCCCGAAGCCTTCCCCTCACCCGTCCCATAATCCTAACCCGTACGCTCACACTAACCCGCGCCCTCACACTTACGCTCCCCCTAAACCGTTGTCGTACCCTCACCTGGACCCTAAACCGTCCCCGTCCCCTAACCCTAACCCTAGCCCGAACCCTAACCCTAACCCTTCCCCGAAGCCTTCCCCTCACCCGTCCCCTAATCCTAACCCGTACGCTCACACTAACCCGCGCCCTCACACTTACGCTCCCCCTAAACCGTTGTCGTACCCTCACCTGGACCCTAAACCGTCCCCATCCCCTAACCCAAACCCTAACCCGAACCCTAACCCTAACCCTTCCCCGAAGCCTTACCATCACCCGTCCCCTAATCCTAACCCGAACGCTCACACTAACCCGCGCCCTCACACGTATGCTCCCCCTAAACCGTTGTCGTACCCTCACCTGGACCCTAAACCGTCCCCGTCCCCTAACCCTAACCCTAGCCCGAACCCTAACCCTAACACTTCCCTGAAGCCTTCCCCTCACCCGTCCCCTAATCCTAACCCGTACGCTCACACTAAACCGCGCCCTCACACGTACGCTCCCCCTAAACCGTTGTCGTACCCTCACCTGGACCCTAAACCGTCCCCGTCCCCTAACCCTAACCCTAGCCCGAACCCTAACCCTAACCCTTCCCCGAAGCCTTCCCCTCACCCGTCCCCTAATCCTAACCCGTACGCTCACACTAACCCGCGCCCTCACACGTACGCTCCCCCTAAACCGTTGACGTACCCTCACCTGGACCCTAAACCGTCCCCGTCCCCTAACCCTAACCCTAGCCCGAACCCTAACCCTAACCCTTCCCCGAAGCCTTCCCCTCACCCGTCCCCTAATCCTAACCCGTACGCTCACACTAACCCGCGCCCTCACACGTACGCTCCCCCTAAACCGTTGTCGTACCCTCACCTGGACCCTAAACCGTCCCCGTCCCCTAACCCTAACCCTAGCCCGAACCCTAACCCTAACCCTACCCCGAAGCCTTACTATCACCTGTCCCCTAATCCTAACCCGAACGCTCACACTAACCCGCGCCCTCACACGTATGCTCCCCCTAAACCGTTGTCGTACCCTCACCTGGACCCTAAACCGTCCCCATCCCCTAATCCTAACCCTAGCCCGAACCCTAACCCTAACACTTCCCCGAAGCCTTCCCCTCACCCGTCCCCTAATCCTAACCCGTACGCTCACACTAAACCGCGCCCTCACACGTACGCTCCCCCTAAACCGTTGTCGTACCCTCACCTGGACCCTAAACCGTCCCCGTCCCCTAACCCTAACCCTAGCCCGAACCCTAACCCTAACCCTTCCCCGAAGCCTTCCCCTCACCCGTCCCCTAATCCTAACCCGTACGCTCACACTAACCCGCGCCCTCACACGTACGCTCCCCCTAAACCGTTGTCGTACCCTCACCTGGACCCTAAACCGTCCCCGTCCCCTAACCCTAACCCTAGCCCGAACCCTAACCCTAACCCTTCCCCGAAGCCTTCCCCTCACCCGTCCCCTAATCCTAACCCGTACGCTCACACTAACCCGCGCCCTCACACGTACGCTCCCCCTAAACCGTTGTCGTACCCTCACCTGGACCCTAAACCGTCCCCGTCCCCTAACCCTAACCCTAGCCCGAACCCTAACCCTAACCCTTCCCCGAAGCCTTCCCCTCACCCGTCCCCTAATCCTAACCCGTACGCTCACACTAACCCGCGCCCTCACACGTACGCTCCCCCTAAACCGTTGTCGTACCCTCACCTGGACCCTAAACCGTCCCCGTCCCCTAACCCTAACCCTAGCCCGAACCCTAACCCTAACTCTTCCCCGAAGCCTTCCCCTCACCCGTCCCATAATCCTAACCCGTACGCTCACACTAACCCGCGCCCTCACACGTACGCTCCCCCTAAACCGTTGTTGTACCCTCACCTGGACCCTAAACCGTCCCCGTCCCCTAAACCTAACCATAGCCCTAACCCTAACCCTAACCCTTCCCCGAAGCCTTCCCCTCACCCGTCCCCTAATCCTAACCCGTACGCTCACACTAACCCGCGCCCTCACACGTACGCTCCCCCTAAACCGTTGTCGTACCCTCACCTGGACCCTAAACCGTCCCCGTCCCCTAACCCTAACCCTAGCCCGAACCCTAAACCTAACCCTTCCCCGAAGCCTTCCCCAAACCCGTCCCCTAATCCTAACCCGTACGCTCACACTAACCCGCGCCCTCACACGTACGCTCCCCATAAACCGTTGTCGTACCCTCACCTGGACCCTAAACCGTCCCCGTCCCCTAACCCTAACCCTAGCCCGAACCCTAACCCTAACCCTTCCCCGAAGCCTTCCCCTCACCCGTCCCCTAATCCTAACCCGTACGCTCACACTAAACCCGCCCTCACACGTACGCTCCCCCTAAACCGTTGTCGTACCCTCACCTGGACACTAAACCGTCCCCGTCCCCTAACCCTAACCCTAGCCCGAACCCTAACCCTAACCCTTCCCCGAAGCCTTCCCCTCACCCGTCCCCTAATCCTAACCCGTACGCTCACACTAACCCGCGCCCTCACACGTACGCTCCCCCTAAACCGTTGTCGTACCCTCACCTGGACCCTAAACCGTCCCCGTCCCCTAAGCCTAACCCTAGCCCGAACCCTAACCCTAACCCTTCCCCGAAGCCTTCCCCTCACCCGTCCCCTAATCCTAACCCGTACGCTCACACTAACCCGCGCCCTCACACGTACGCTCCCCCTAAACCGTTGTCGTACCCTCACCTGGACCCTAAACCGTCCCCGTCCCCTAACCCTTACCCTAGCCCAAACCCTAACCCTAACCCTTCCCCGAAGCCTTCCCCTCACCTGTCCCCTAATCCTAACCCGTACGCTCACACTAACCCGCGCCCTCACACGTACGCTCCCCCTAAACCGTTGTCGTACCCTCACCTGGACCCTAAACCGTCCCCGTCCCCTAACCCTAACCCTAGCCCGAATCCTAACCCTAACCCTTCCCCGAAGCCTTAAAATCACCGGTCCCCTAATCCTAACCCGAACGCTCACACTAACCCGCGCCCTCACACGTACGCTCCCCCTAAACCGTTGTCATACCCTCACCTGGACCCTAAACCGTCCCCGTCCCCTAACCCTAACCCTAGCCCGAACCCTAACCCTAACACTTCCCCGAAGCCTTCCCCTCACCCGTCCCCTAATCCTAACCCGTACGCTCACACTAAACCGCGCCCTCACACGTACGCTCCCCCTAAACCGTTGTCGTACCCTCACCTGGACCCTAAACCGTCCCCGTCCCCTAATCCTAACCCTAGCTCGAACCCTAACCCTAACCCTTCCCCGAAGCCTTCCCCTCACCCGTCCCCTAATCCTAACCCGTACGCTCACACTAACCCGCGCCCTCACACGTACGCTCCCCCTAAACCGTTGTCGTACCCTCACCTGGACCCTAAACCGTCCCCGTCACCTAACCCTAACCCTAGCCCGAACCCTAAACCTAACCCTTCCCCGAAGCCTTCCCCTCACCCGTCCCCTAATCCTAACCCGTACGCTCACACTAACCCGCGCCCTCACACGTACGCTCCCCCTAAACCGTTGTCGTACCCTCACCTGGACCCTAAACCGTCCCCGTCCCCTAACCCTAACCCTAACCCGAACCCTAACCCTAACCCTTCCCCGAAGCCTTCCCCTCACCCGTCCCCTAATCCTAACCCGTACGCTCACACTAACCCGCGCCCTCACATGTACGCTCCCCCTAAACCGTTGTCGTACCCTCACCTGGACCCTAAACCGTCCCCGTCCCCTAACCCTAACCCTAGCCCGAACCCTAACCCTAACCCTTCCCCGAAGCCTTCCCCTCACCCGTCCCCTAATCCTAACCCGTACGCTCACACTAACCCGCGCCCTCACACGTAGGCTCCCCCTAAACCGTTGTCGTACCCTCACCTGGACCCTAAACCGTCCCCGTCCCCTAACCCTAACCCTAGCCCGAACCCTAACCCTAACTCTTCCCCGAAGCCTTCCACTCACCCGTCCCCTAATCCTAACCCGTACGCTCACACTAAACTGCGCCCTCACACGTACGCTCCCCCTAAACCGTTGTCGTACCCTCACCTGGACCCTAAACCGTCCCCGTCCCCTAACCCTAACCCTAGCCCGAACCCTAAACCTAACCCTTCCCCGAAGCCTTCCCCTCACCCGTCCCCTAATCCTAACCCGTACGCTCACACTAACCCGCGCCCTCACACGTACGCTCCCCCTAAACCGTTGTCGTACCCTCACCTGGACCCTAAACCGTCCCCGTCCCCTAACCCTAACCCTAGCCCGAACCCTAACCCTAACCCTTCCCCGAAGCCTTACCATCACCCGTCCCCTAATCCTAACCCGAACGCTCACACTAACCCGCGCCCTCACACGTACGCTCCCCCTAAACCGTTGTCGTACCCTCACCTGGACCCTAAACCGTCCCCGTCCCCTAACCCTATCCCTAGCCCGAACCCTAACCCTAACCCTTCCCCGAAGCCTTCCCCTCACCCGTCCCCTAATCCTAACCCGTACGCTCACACTAACCCGCGCCCTCACACGTACGCTCCCCCTAAACCGTTGACGTACCCTCACCTGGACCCTAAACCGTCCCCGTCCCCTAACCCTAACCCTAGCCCGAACCCTAACCCTAACCCTTCCCCGAAGCCTTCCCCTCACCCGTCCCCTAATCCTAACCCGTACGCTCACACTAACCCGCGCCCTCACACGTACGCTCTCCCTAAACCGTTGTCGTACCCTCACCTGGACCCTAAACCGTCCCCGTCCCCTAACCCTAACCCTAGCCCGAACCCTAACCCTAACCCTTCCCCGAAGCCTTACTATCACCTGTCCCCTAATCCTAACCCGAACGCTCACACTAACCCGCGCCCTCACACGTATGCTCCCCCTAAACCGTTGTCGTACCCTCACCTGGACCCTAAACCGTCCCCATCCCCTAATCCTAACCCTAGCCCGAACCCTAACCCTAACACTTCCCCGAAGCCTTCCCCTCACCCGTCCCCTAATCCTAACCCGTACGCTCACACTAAACCGCGCCCTCACACGTACGCTCCCCCTAAACCGTTGTCGTACCCTCACCTGGACCCTAAACCGTCCCCGTCCCCTAACCCTAACCCTAGCCCGAACCCTAACCCTAACCCTTCCCCGAAGCCTTCCCCTCACCCGTCCCCTAATCCTAACCCGTACGCTCACACTAACCCGCGCCCTCACACGTACGCTCCTCCTAAACCGTTGTCGTACCCTCACCTGGACCCTAAACCGTCCCCGTCCCCTAACCCTAACCCTAGCCCGAACCCTAACCCTAACCCTTCCCCGAAGCCTTCCCCTCACCCGTCCCCTAATCCTAACCCGTACGCTCACACTAACCCGCGCCCTCACACGTACGCTCCCCCTGAACCGTTGTCGTACCCTCACCTGGACCCTAAACCGTCCCCGTCCCCTAACCCTAACCCTAGCCCGAACCCTAACCCTAACTCTTCCCCGAAGCCTTCCCCTCACCCGTCCCATAATCCTAACCCGTACGCTCACACTAACCCGCGCCCTCACACGTACGCTCCCCCTAAACCGTTGTCGTACCCTCACCTGGACCCTAAACCGTCCCCGTCCCCTAACCCTAACCCTAGCCCGAACCCTAACCCTAACACTTCCCCGAAGCCTTCCCCTCACACGTCCCCTAATCCTAACCCGTACGCTCACACTAAACCGCGCCCTCACACGTACGCTCCCCCTACACCGTTGTCGTACCCTCACCTGGACCCTAAACCGTCCCCGTCCCCTAATCCTAACCCTAGCTCGAACCCTAACACTAACCCTTCCCCGAAGCCTTCCCCTCACCCGTCCCCTAATCCTAACCCGTACGCTCACACTAACCCGCGCCCTCACACGTACGCTCCCCCTAAACCGTTGTCGTACCCTCACCTGGACCCTAAACCGTCCCCGTCCCCTAACCCTAACCCTAGCCCGAACCCTAAACCTAACCCTTCCCCGAAGCCTTCCCCTCACCCGTCCCCTAATCCTAACCCGTACGCTCACACTAACCCGCGCCCTCACACGTACGCTCCCCCTAAACCGTTGTCGTACCCTCACCTGGACCCTAAACCGTCCCCGTCCCCTAACCCTAACCCTAGCCCGAACCCTAACCCTAACCCTTCCCCGAAGCCTTCCCCTCACCCGTCCCCTAAAGCTAACCCGTACGCTCACACTAACCCGCGCCCTCACACGTACGCTCCCCCTAAACCGTTGTCGTACCCTCACCTGGACCCTAAACCGTCCCCGTCCCCTAACCCTAACCCTAGCCCGAACCCTAACCCTAACCCTTCCCCGAAGCCTTCCCCTCACCCGTCCCCTAATCCTAACCCGTACGCTCACACTAACCCGCGCCCTCACACGTAGGCTCCCCCTAAACCGTTGTCGTACCCTCACCTGGACCCTAAACCGTCCCCGTCCCCTAACCCTAACCCTAGCCCGAACCCTAACCCTAACTCTTCCCTGAAGCCTTCCACTCACCCGTCCCCTAATCCTAACCCGTACGCTCACACTAACCCGCGCCCTCACACGTACGCTCCCCCTAAACCGTTGTCGTACCCTCACCTGGACCCTAAACCGTCCCCGTCCCCGAACCCTAACCCTAGCCCGAACCCTAAACCTAACCCTTCCCCGAAGCCTTCCCCTCACCCGTCCCCTAATCCTAACCCGTACGCTCACACTAACCCGCGCCCTCACACGTAGGCTCCCCCTAAACCGTTGTCATACCCTCACCTGGACCCTAAACCGTCCCCGTCCCCTAACCCTAACCCTAGCCCGAACCCTAACCCTAACTCTTCCCCGAAGCCTTCCACTCACCCGTCCCCTAATCCTAACCCGTACGCTCACACTAACCCGCGCCCTCACACGTACGCTCCCCCTAAACCGTTGTCGTACCCTCACCTGGACCCTAAACCGTCCCCGTCCCCTAACCCTTACCCTAGCCCGAACCCTAAACCTAACCCTTCCCCGAAGCCTTCCCCTCACCCGTCCCCTAATCCTAACCCGTACGCTCACACTAACCCACGCCCTCACACGTACGCTCCCCCTAAACCGTTGTCGTACCCTCACCTGGACCCTAAACCGTCCCCGTCCCCTAACCCTAACCCTAGCCCGAACCCTAACCCTAACCCTTCCCCGAAGCCTTCCCCTCACCCATCCCCTAATCCTAACCCGTACGCTCACACTAACCCGCGCCCTCACACGTACGCTCCCCCTAAACCGTTGTCGTACCCTCACCTGGACCCTAAACCGTCCCCGTCCCCTAACCCTAACCCTAGCCCGAACCCTAACCCTAACCCTTCCCCGAAGCCTTCCCCTCAACCGTCCCCTAATCCTAACCCGTACGCTCACACTAACCTGCGCCCTCACACGTACGCTCCCCCTAAACCGTTGTCGTACCCTCACCTGGACCCTAAACCGTCCCCGTCCCCTAACCCTAACCCTAGCCCGAACCCTAAACCTAACCCTTCCCCGAAGCCTTCCCCTCACCCGTCCCCTAATCCTAACCCGTACGCTCACACTAACCCGCGCCCTCACACGTACGCTCCCCCTAAACCGTTGTCGTACCCTCACCTGGACCCTAAACCGTCCCCGTCCCCTAACCCTAACCCTAGCCCGAACCCTAACCCTAACCCTTCCCCGAAGCCTTACCATCACCTGTCCCCTAATCCTAACCCGAACGCTCACACTAACCCGCGCCCTCACACGTACGCTCCCCCTAAACCGTTGTCGTACCCTCACCTGGACCCTAAACCGTCCCCGTCCCCTAACCCTAACCCTAGCCCGAACCCTAACCCTAACCCTTCCCCGAAGCCTTCCCCTCACCCGTCCCCTAATCCTAACCCGTACGCTCACACTAACCCGCGCCCTCACACGTAGGCTCCCCCTAAACCGTTGTCGTACCCTCACCTGGACCCTAAACCGTCCCCGTCCCCTAACCCTAACCCTAGCCCGAACCCTAACCCTAACTCTTCCCCGAAGCCTTCCACTCACCCGTCCCCTAATCCTAACCCGTACGCTCACACTAACCCGCGCCCTCACACGTACGCTCCCCCTAAACCGTTGTCGTACCCTCACCTGGACCCTAAACCGTCCCCGTCCCCTAACCCTAACCCTAGCCCGAACCCTAAACCTAACCCTTCCCCGAAGCCTTCCCCTCACCCGTC
The DNA here is from genome assembly GCF_964270905.1 of Leucopleurus acutus. Lineage (NCBI taxonomy): Eukaryota > Metazoa > Chordata > Mammalia > Artiodactyla > Delphinidae > Leucopleurus > Leucopleurus acutus. The sequence continues at coordinate 43,064 of NW_028138665.1, read as the reverse complement.
CCCTAATCCTAACCCGTACGCTCACACTAACCCGCGCCCTCACACGTACGCTCCCCCTAAACCGTTGTCGTACCCTCACCTGGACCCTAAACCGTCCCCGTCCCCTAACCCTAACCCTTCCCCGAAGCCTTCCCCTCACCCATCCCCTAATGCTAACTCGTACGCTCACACTAACCCGCGCCCTCACACGTACGCTCCCCCTAAACCGTTGTCGTACCCTCACCTGGACCCTAAACCGTCCCCGTCCCCTAATCCTAACCCTAGCTCGAACCCTAACCCTAACCCTTCCCCGAAGCCTTCCCCTCACCCGTTCCCTAATCCTAACCCGTACGCTCACACTAACCCGCGCCCTCACATGTACGCTCCCCCTAAACCGTTGTCGTACCCTCACCTGGACCCTAAACCGTCCCCGTCCCCTAACCCTAACCCTAGCCCGAACCCTAAACCTAACCTTTCCCCGAAGCCTTCCCCTCACACGTCCCCTAATCCTAACCCGTACGCTCACACTAACCCGCGCCCTCACACGTACGCTCCCCCTAAACCGTTGTCGTACCCTCACCTGGACCCTAAACCGTCCCCGTCCCCTAACCCTAACCCTAGCCCGAACCCTAACCCTAACCCTTCCCCGAAGCCTTCCCCTCACCCGTCCCCTAATCCTAACCCGTACGCTCACACTAACCCGCGCCCACACACGTACGCTCCCCCTAAACCTTTGTCGTACCCTCACCTGGACCCTAAACCGTCCCCGTCCCCTAACCCTAACCCTAGCCCGAACCCTAACCCTAACCCTTCCCCGAAGCCTTCCCCTCACCCGTCCCCTAATCCTAACCCGTACGCTCACACTAACCCGCGCCCTCACACGTACGCTCCCCCTAAACCGTTGTCGTACCCTCACCTGGACCCTAAACTGTCCCCGTCCCCTAATCCTAACCCTAGCCCGAACCCTAACCCTAACCCTTCCCCGAAGCCTTCCCCTCACCCGTCCCCTAATCCTAACCCGTACGCTCACACTAACCCGCGCCCTCACACGTACGCTCCCCCTAAACCGTTGTCGTACCCTCACCTGGACCCTAAACCGTCCCCGTCCCCTAACCCTAACCCTAGCCCGAACCCTAACCCTAACACTTCCCCGAAGCCTTCCCCTCACACGTCCCCTAATCCTAACCCGTACGCTCACACTAACCCGCGCCCTCACACGTACGCTCCCCCTAAACCGTTGTCGTACCCTCACCTGGACCCTAAACCGTCCCCGTCCCCTAACCCTAACCCTAGCCCGAACCCTAACCCTAACCCTTCCCCGAAGCCTTCCCCTCACCCGTCCCCTAATCCTAAACCGTACGCTCACACTAACCCGCGCCCTCACACGTACGCTCCCCCTAAACCGTTGTCGTACCCTCACCTGGACCCTAAACCGTCCCCGTCCCCTAACCCTAACCCTAGCCCGAACCCTAACCCTAACCCTTCCCTGAAGCCTTCCCCTCACCCGTCCCCTAATCCTAACCCGTACGCTCACACTAACCCGCGCCCTCAAACGTACGCTCCCCCTAAACCGTTGTCGTACCCTCACCTGGACCCTAAACCGTCCCCGTCCCCTAACCCTAACCCTAGCCCGAATCCTAACCCTAACCCTTCCCCGAAGCCTTACCATCACCCGTCCCCTAATCCTAACCCGAACGCTCACACTAACCCGCGCCCTCACACGTACGCTCCCCCTAAACCGTTGTCGTACCCTCACCTGGACCCTAAACCGTCCCCGTCCCCTAACCCTAACCCTAGCCCGAAACCTAACCCTAACACTTCCCCGAAGCCTTCCCCTCACCCGTCCCCTAATCCTAACCCGTACGCTCACACTAAACCGCGCCCTCACACGTACGCTCCCCCTAAACCGTTGTCGTACCCTCACCTGGACCCTAAACCGTCCCCGTCCCCTAATCCTAACCCTAGCTCGAACCCTAACCCTAACCCTTTCCCGAAGCCTTCCCCTCACCCGTCCCCTAATCCTAACCCGTACGCTCACACTAACCCGCGCCCTCACACGTACGCTCCCCCTAAACCGTTGTCGTACCCTCACCTGGACCCTAAACCGTCCCCGTCCCCTAACACTAACCCTAGCCCGAACCCTAACCCTAACCCTTCCCCGAAGCCTTCCCCTCACCCGTCCCCTAATCCTAACCCGTACGCTCACACTAACCCGCGCCCTCACACGTACGCTCCCCCTAAACCGTTGTCGTACCCTCACCTGGACCCTAAACCGTCCCCGTCCCCTAACCCTAACCCTAGCCCGAATCCTAACCCTAACCCTTCCCCGAAGCCTTACCATCACACGTCCCCTAATCCTAACCCGAACGCTCACACTAACCCGCGCCCTCACACGTACGCTCCCCCTAAACCGTTGTCGTACCCTCACCTGGACCCTAAACCGTCCCCGTCCCCTAACCCTAACCCTAGCCCGAACCCTAACCCTAACACTTCCCCGAAGCCTTCCCCTCACCCGTCCCCTAATCCTAACCTGTACGCTCACACTAACCCGCGCCCTCACACGTACGCTCCCCCTAAACCGTTGTCGTACCCTCACCTGGACCCTAAACCGTCCCCGTCCCCTAATCCTAACCCTAGCCCGAACCCTAACCCTAACCCTTCCCCGAAGCCTTCCCCTCACCCGTCCCCTAATCCTAACCCGTACGCTCACACTAACCCGCGCCCTCACACGTACGCTCCCCCTAAACCGTTGTCGTACCCTCACCTGGACCCTAAACCGTCCCCGTCCCCTAACCCTAACCCTAGCCCGAACCCTAACCCTAACCCTTCCCCGAAGCCTTCCCCTCACCCGTCCCCTAATCCTAACCCGTACGCTCACACTAACCCGCGCCCTCACACGTACGCTCCCCCTAAACCGTTGTCGTACCCTCACCTGGACCCTAAACCGTCCCCGTCCCCTAACCCTAACCCTAGCCCGAACCCTAACCCTAACACTTCCCCGAAGCCTTCCCCTCACCCGTCCCCTAATCCTAACCCGTACGCTCACACTAACCCGCGCCCTCACACGTACGCTCCCCCTAAACCGTTGTCGTACCCTCACCTGGACCCTAAACCGTCCCCGTCCCCTAACCCTAACCCTAGCCCGAATCCTAACCCTAACCCTTCCCCGAAGCCTTACCATCACCCGTCCCCTAATCCTAACCCGAACGCTCACACTATCCCGCGCCCTCACACGTACGCTCCCCCTAAACCGTTGTCGTACCCTCACCTGGACCCTAAACCGTCCCCGTCCCCTAACCCTAACCCTAGCCCGAACCCTAACCCTAACCCTTCCCCGAAGCCTTCCCCTCACCCGTCCCCTAATCCTAACCCGTACGCTCACACTAAACCGCGCCCTCACACGTACGCTCACCCTAAGCCGTTGTCGTACCCTCACCTGGACCCTAAACCGTCCCCGTCCCCTAATCCTTACCCTAGCTCGAACCCTAACCCTAACCCTTCCCCGAAGCCTTCCCCTCACCCGTCCCCTAATCCTAACCCGTACGCTCACACAAACCCGCGCCCTCACACGTACGCTCCCCCTAAACCGTTGTCGTACCCTCACCTGGACCCTAAACCGTCCCCGTCCCCTAACCCTAACCCTAGCCCGAACCCTAACCCTAACCCTTCCCCGAAGCCTTCCCCTCACCCGTCCCCTAATCCTAACCCGTACGCTCACACTAACCCGCGCCCTCACACGTACGCTCCCCCTAAACCGTTGTCTTACCCTCATCTGGACCCTAAACCGTCCCCGTCCCCTAACCCTAACCCTAGCCCGAATCCTAACCCTAATCCTTCCCCGAAGCCTTCCCCTCACCCGTCCCCTAATCCTAACCCGTACGCTCACACAAACCCGCGCCCTCACACGTACGCTCCCCCTAAACCGTTGTCGTACCCTCACCTGGACCCTAAACCGTCCCCGTCCCCTAACCCTAACCCTAGCCCGAACCCTAACCCTAACCCTTCCCCGAAGCCTTCCCCTCACCCGTCCCCTAATCCTAACCCGTACGCTCACAGTAACCCGCGCCCTCACACGTACGCTGCCCCTAAACCGTTGTCGTACCGTCACCTGGACCCTAAACCGTCCCCGTCCCCTAACCCTAACCCTAGCCCGAACCCTAACCCTAACCCTTCCCCGAAGCCTTCCCCTCACCCGTCCCCTAATCCTAACCCGTACGCTCACACTAACCCGCGCCCTCACACGTACGCTCCCCCTAAACCTTTGTCGTACCCTCACCTGGACCCTAAACCGTCCCTGTCCCCTAACCCTAACCCTAGCCCGAATCCTAACCCTAACCCTTCCCTGAAGCCTTACCCTCACCCGTCCCCTAATACTAACCCGTACGCTCATACTAACCCACGCCCTCACACGTACGCTCACCCTAAACCGTTGTCGTACCCTCACCTGGACCCTAAACCGTCCCCGTCCCCTAACCCTAACCCTAGCCCGAACCCTAACCCTAACACTTCCCCGAAGCCTTCCCCTCACCCGTCCCCTAATCCTAACCCGTACGCTCACACTAAACCGCGCCCTCACACGTACGCTCCCCCTAAACCATTGTCGTACCCTCACCTGGACCCTGAACCGTCCCCGTCCCCTAATCCTAACCCTAGCTCGAACCCTAACCCTAACCCTTCCCCGAAGCCTTCCCCTCACCCGTCCCCTAATCCTAACCCGTACGCTCACACTAACCCGCGCCCTCACACGTACGCTCCCCCTAAACCGTTGTCGTACCCTCACCTGGACCCTAAACCGTCCCCGTCCCCTAACCCTAACCCTAGCCCGAACCCTAAACCTAACCCTTCCCCGAAGCCTTCCCCTCACCCGTCCCCTAATCCTAACCCGTACGCTCACACTAACCCGCGCCCTCACACGTACGCTCCCCCTAAACCGTTGTCGTACCCTCACCTGGACCCTAAACCGTCCCCGTCCCCTAACCCTAACCCTAGCCCGAACCCTAACCCTAACCCTTCCCCGAAGCCTTCCCCTCACCCGTCCCCTAATCCTAACCCGTACGCTCACACTAACCCGCACCCTCACACGTACGCTCCCCCTAAACCGTTGTCGTACCCTCACCTGGACCCTAAACTGTCCCCGTCCCCTAATCCTAACCCTAGCCCGAACCCTAACCCTAACCCTTCCCCGAAGCCTTCCCCTCACCCGTCCCCTAATCCTAACCCGTACGCTCACACTAACCCGCGCCCTCACACGTACGCTCCCCCTAAACCGTTGTCGTACCCTCACCTGGACCCTAAACCGTCCCCGTCCCGTAACCCTAACCCTAGCCCGAATCCTAACCCTAACCCTTCCCCGAAGCCTTACCATCACCCGTCCCCTAATCCTAACCTGAACGCTCACACTAACCCGCGCCCTCACACGTACGCTCCCCCTAAACCGTTGTCGTACCCTCACCTGGACCCTAAACCGTCCCCGTCCCCTAACCCTAACCCTAGCCCGAACCCTAACCCTAACCCTTCCCCGAAGCCTTCCCCTCACCCGTCCCCTAATCCTAACCCGTACGCTCACACTAAACCGCGCCCTCACACGTACGCTCCCCCTAAACCGTTGTCGTACCCTCACCTGGACCCTAAACAGTCCCCGTCCCCTAATCCTAACCCTAGCCCGAACCCTAACCCTAACCCTTCCGCGAAGCCTTCCCCTCACCCGTCCCCTAATCCTAACCCGTACGCTCACACTAACCCGGGCCCTCACACGTACGCTCCCCCTAAACCGTTGCCGTACACTCACCTGGACCCTAAACCGTCCCCATCCCCTAACCCTAACCCTAGCCCGAACCCTAAACCTAACCCTTCCCCGAAGCCTTCCCCTCACCCGTCCCCTAATCCTAACCCGTACGCTCACACTAACCCGCGCCCTCACACGTACGCTCCCCCTAAACCGTTGTCGTACCCTCACCTGTACCCTAAACCGTCCCCGTCCCCTAACCCTAACCCTAGCCCGAACCCTAACCCTAACCCTTCCCCGAAGCCTTCCCCTCACCCGTCCCCTAATCCTAACCCGTACGCTCACACTAACCCGCGCCCTCACACGTACGCTCCCCCTAAACCGTTGTCGTACCCTCACCTGGACCCTAAACCGTCCCCGTCCCCTAACCCTAACCCTAGCCCGAACCCTAACCCTAACCCTTCCCCGAAGCCTTCCCCTCACCCGTCCCCTAATCCTAACCCGTACGCTCACACTAACCCGCGCCCTCACACGTACGCTCCCCCTAAACCGTTGTCGTACCCTCACCTGGACCCTAAACCGTCCCCGTCCCCTAACCCTAACCCTAGCCCGAACCCTAACCCTAACCCTTCCCTGAAGCCTTCCCCTCACCCGTCCCCTAATCCTAACCCGGAGGCTCACAATAACCCGCGCCCTCACACGTACGCTCCCCCTCAACCGTTGTCGTACCCTCACCTGGACCCTAAGCCGTCCCCGTCCCCTAACCCTAACCCTAGCCCGAACCCTAAACCTAACCCTTCCCCGAAGCCTTCCCCTCACCCGTCCCCTAATCCTAACCCGTACGCTCACACTAACCCGCGCCCTCACACGTACGCTCCCCCTAAACCGTTGTCGTACCCTCACCTGGACCCTAAACCGTCCCCGTCCCCTAACCCTAACCCTAGCCCGAACCCTAACCCTAACCCTTCCCCGAAGCCTTCCCCTCACCCGTCCCCTAATCCTAACCCGTACGCTCACACTAACCCGCGCCCTCACACGTACGCTCCCCCTAAACCGTTGTCGTACCCTCACCTGGACCCTAAACCGTCCCCGTCCCCTAACCCTAACCCTAGCCCGAACCCTAACCCTAACCCTTCCCCGAAGCCTTCCCCTCACCCGTCCCCTAATCCTAACCCGTACGCTCACACTAACCCGCGCCCTCACACGTACGCTCCCCCTAAACCGTTGTCGTACCCTCACCTGGACCCTAAACCGTCCCTTTCCCCTAACACTAACCCTAGCCCGAACCCTAACCCTAACCCTTCCCCGAACCCTTCCCCTCACCCGTCCCCTAATCCTAACCCGTACGCTAACACTAACCCACGCCCTCACACGTACGCTCCCCCTAAACCGTTGTCGTACCCTCACCTGGACCCTAAACCGTCCCCGTCCCCTAACACTAACCCTAGCCCGAACCCTAACCCTAACCCTTCCCCGAAGCCTTTCCCTCACCCGTAACCTAATCCTAACCTGTATGCCCATACTAACCCGCGCCCTCACACGTACGCTCCCCCTAAACCGTTGTCGTACCCTCACCTGGACCCTAAACCGTCCCCGTCCCCTAACCCTAACCCTAGCCCGAACACTAACCCTAACCCTTCCCCGAAGCCTTCCCCTCACCCGTCCCCTAATCATAACCCGTACGCTCACAGTAACCCGCGCCCTCACACGTACGCTCCCCCTAAACCGTTGTCGTACCCTCACCTGGACCCTAAACCGTCCCCGTCCCCTAACCCTAACCCTAGCCCGAACCCTAACCCTAACCCTTCCCCAAAGCCTTCCCCTCACCCGTCCCCTAATCCTAACCCGTACGCCTACAGTAACCCGCGCCCTCACACGTACGCTGCCCCTAAACCGTTGTCGTACCGTCACCTGAACCCTAAACCGTCCCCGTCCCCTAACCCTAACCCTAGCCCGAACCCTAACCCTAACCCTTCCCCGAAGCCTTCCCCTCACCCGTCCCCTAATCCTAACCCGTACGCTCACACTAACCCGCGCCCTCACACGTACGCTCCCCCTAAACCGTTGTCGTACCCTCACCTGGACCCTAAATCGTCCCCGTCCCCTAACTCTAATTCTAGCCCGAATCCTAAACCTAACCCTTCCCCGAAGCCTTACCATCACCCGTCCCCTAATCCTAACCCGAACGCTCACACTAACCCGCGCCCTCACACGTACGCTCCCCCTAAACCGTTGTCGTACCCTCACCTGGACCCTAAACCGTCCCCGTCGCCTAATCCTAACCCTAGCCCGAACCCTAACCCTAACCCTTCCCCGAAGCCTTCCCCTCACCCGTCCCCTAATCCTAACCCGTACGCTCACACTATCCTGCGCCCTCACACGTACGCTCCCCCTAAACCGTTGTTGTACCCTCACCTGGACCCTAAACCGTCCCCATCCCCTAACCCTAACCCTAGCCCGAACCCTAACCCTAAACCTTCCCCGAAGCCTTCCCCTCACCCGTCCCCTAATCCTAACCCGTACGCTCACACTAACCCGCGCCCTCACACGTACGCTCCCCCTAAACCGTTGTCGTACTCTCACCTGGACCCTAAACCGTCCCTGTCCCCTAACCCTAATCCTAGCCCGAATCCTAACCCTAAACCTTCCCCGAAGCCTTACCATCACCCGTCCCCTACTCCTAACCCGAACGCTCACACTAACCCGCGCCCTCACACGTACTCTCGCCCTAAACCGTTGTCGTACCCTCACCTGGACCCTAAACCGTCCCCGTCCCCTAACCCTAACCCTAGCCCGAACCCTAACCCTAACCCTTCCCCGAAGCCTTCCCCTCACCCGTCCCCTAATCCTAACCCGTACGCTCACACTAACCCGTGCCGTCACACGTACGCTCCCCCTAAACCGTTGTCGTACCCTCACCTGGACCCTAAACCGTCCCCGTCCCCTAATCCTAACCCTAGCCCGAACCCTAACCCTAACCCTTCCCCGAAGCCTTCCCCTCACCCGTCCCCTAATCCTAACCCGTACGCTCACACTAACCCGCGCCCTCACACGTACGCTCCCCCTAAACCGTTGTCGTACCCTCACCTGGACCCTAAACCGTCCCCGTCCCCTAACCCTAACCCTAGCCCGAACCCTAAACCTAACCCTTCCCCGAAGCCTTCCCCTCACCCGTCCCCTAATCCTAACCCGTACGCTCACACTAACCCGCGCCCTCACACGTACGCTCCCCCTAAACCGTTGTCGTACCCTCACCTGGACCCTAAACCGTCCCCGTCCCCTAACCCTAACCCTAGCCCGAACCCTAAACCTAACCCTTCCCCGAAGCCTTCCCCTCACCCGTCCCCTAATCCTAACCCGTACGCTCACACTAACCCGCGCCCTCACACGTACGCTCCCCCTAAACCGTTGTCGTACCCTCACCTGAACCCTAAACCGTCCCCGTCCCCTAACCCTAACCCTAGCCCGAACCCTAACCCTAACCCTTCCCCGAAGCCTTCCCCTCACCCGTCCCCTAATCCTAACCCGTACGCTCACACTAACCCGCGCCCTCACACGTACGCTCCCCCTAAACCGTTGTCGTACCCTCACCTGGACCCTAAACCGTCCCCGTCCCCTAACCCTAACCCTAGCCCGAACCCTAACCCTAACCCTTCCCCGAAGCCTTCCCCTCACCCGTCCCCTAATCCTAACCCGTACACTCACACTAACCCGCGCCCTCACACGTACGCTCCCCCTAAACCGTTGTCGTACCCTCACCTGGACCCTAAACCGTCCCCTTCCCCTAACCCTAACCCTAGCCCGAACCCTAACCCTAACCCTTCCCCGAACCCTTCCCCTCACCCGTCCCCTAATCCTAACCCGTACGCTCACACTATCCTGCGCCCTCACACGTACGCTCCCCCTAAACCGTTGTCGTACCCTCACCTGGACCCTAAACCGTCCCCGTCCCCTAACCCTAACCCTAGCCCGAACCCTAACCCTAACCCTTCCCCAAAGCCTTCCCTCACCCGTCCCCTAATCCTAACCCGTACGCCTACAGTAACCCGCGCCCTCACACGTACGCTGCCCCTAAACCGTTGTCGTACCGTCACCTGGACCCTAAACCGTCCCCGACCCCTAACCCTAACCCTAGCCCGAACCCTAACCCTAACCCTTCCCCGAAGCCTTCCCCTCACCCGTCCCCTAATCCTAACCCGTACGCTCACACTAACCCGCGCCCTCACACGTACGCTCCCCCTAAACCGTTGTCGTACCCTCACCTGGACCCTAAATCGTCCCCGTCCGCTAACCCTAATCCTAGCCCGAATCCTAAACCTAACCCTTCCCCGAAGCCTTACCATCACCCGTCCCCTAATCCTAACCCGAACGCTCACACTAACCCGCGCCCTCACACGTACGCTCCCCCTAAACCGTTGTCGTACCCTCACCTGGACCCTAAACCGTCCCCGTCCCCTAACCCTAACCCTAGCCCGAACCCTAACACTAACCCTTCCCCGAAGCCTTCCCCTCACCCGTCCCCTAATCCTAACCCATACGCTCACACTATCCTGCGCCCTCACACGTACGCTCCCCCTAAACCGTTGTCGTACCCTCACCTGGACCCTAAACCGTCCCCGTCCCCTAACCCTAACCCTAGCCCGAACCCTAACCCTAACCCTTCCCCAAAGCCTTCCCCTCACCCGTCCCCTAATCCTAACCCGTACGCCTACAGTAACCCGCGCCCTCACACGTACGCTGCCCCTAAACCGTTGTCGTACCGTCACCTGGACCCTAAACCGTCCCCGTCCCCTAACCCTAACCCTAGCCCGAACCCTAACCCTAACCCTTCCCCGAAGCCTTCCCCTCACCCGTCCCCTAATCCTAACCCGTACGCTCACACTAACCCGCGCCCTCACACCTACGCTCCCCCTAAACCGTTGTCATACCCTCACCTGGACCCTAAATCGTCCCCGTCCCCTAACCCTAATTCTAGCCCGAATCCTAAACCTAACCCTTCCCCGAAGCCTTACCATCACCCGTCCCCTAATCCTAACCCGAACGCTCACACTAACCCGCGCCCTCACACGTACGCTCCCCCTAAACCGTTGTCGTACCCTCACCTGGACCCTAAACCGTCCCCGTCCCCTAACCCTAACCCTAGCCCGAACCCTAACCCTAACCCTTCCCCGAAGCCTTCCCTTCACCCGTCCCCTAATCCTAACCCGTACGCTCACACTATCCTGCGCCCTCACACACACGCTCCCCCTAAACCGTTGTCGTACCCTCACCTGGACCCTAAACCGTCCCCGTCCCCTAACCCTAACCCTAGCCCGAACCCTAACCCTAAACCTTCCCCGAAGCCTTCCCCTCAACCGTCCCCGAATCCTAACCCGTACGCTCACACAAACACACGCCCTCACACGTACGCTCCCCCTAAACCGTTTTCGTACCCTCACCTGGACCCTAAACCGTCCCCGTCCCCTAACCCTAACCCTAGCCCGAACCCTAACCCTAACCCTTCCCCGAAGCCTTCCCCTCACCCGTCCCCTAATCCTAACCCGTACGCTCACACTAACCCGCGCCCTCACACGTACGCTCCCCCTAAACCGTTGTCGTACCCTCACCTGGACCCTAAATCGTCCCCGTCCCCTAACCCTAATTCTAGCCCGAATCCTAAACCTAACCCTTCCCCGAAGCCTTACCATCACCCGTCCCCTAATCCTAACCCGAACGCTCACACTAACCCGCGCCCTCACACGTACGCTCCCCCTAAACCGTTGTCGTACCCTCACCTGGACCCTAAGTCGTCCCCGTCCCCTAACCCTAACCCTAGCCCGAACCCTAACCCTAAACCTTCCCCGAAGCCTTCCCCTCAACCGTCCCCGAATCCTAACCCGTACGCTCACACAAACACACGCCCTCACACGTACGCTCCCCCTAAACCGTTGTCGTACCCTCACCTGGACCCTAAACCGTCCCCGTCCCCTAACCCTAACCCTAGCCCGAACCCTAACCCTAACCCTTCCCCGAAGCCTTCCCCTCACCCGTCCCCTAATCCTAACCCGTACGCTAACACTAACCCACGCCCTCACACGTAGCTCCCCCTAAACCGTTGTCGTACCCTCACCAGGACCCTAAACCGTCCCCGTCCCCTAACACTAACCCTAGCCCGAACCCTAACCCTAACCCTTCCCCGAAGCCTTTCCCTCACCCGTACCCTAATCCTAACCTGTATGACCATACTAACCCGCGCCCTCACACGTACGCTCCCCCTAAACCGTTGTCGTACCCTCACCTGGACCCTAAACCGTCCCCGTCCCCTAACCCTAAACCTAGCCCGAACCCTAACCCTAACACTTCCCCAAAGCCTTCCCCTCACCCGTCCCCTAATCCTAACCCGTACGCCTACAGTAACCCGCGCCCTCACACGTACGCTGCCCCTAAAACGTTGTCGTACCGTCACCTGGACCCTAAACCGTCCCCATCCCCTAACCCTAACCCTAGCCCGAACCCTAACCCTAACCCTTCCCCGAAGCCTTCCCCTCACCCGTCCCCTAATCCTAACCCGTACGCTCACACTAACCCGCGCCCTCACACGTACGCTCCCCCTAAACCGTTGTCGTACCCTCACCTGGACCCTAAACCGTCCCCGTCCCCTAACCCTAATCCTAGCCCGAATCCTAACCCTAAACCTTCCCCGAAGCCTTACCATCACCCGTCCCCTACTCCTAACCCGAACGCTCACACTAACCCGCGCCCTCACACGTACTCTCGCCCTAAACCGTTGTCGTACCGTCACCTGGACCCTAAACCGTCCCCGTCCCCTAACCCTAACCCTAGCCCGAACCCTAACCCTAACCCTTCCCCGAAGCCTTCCCCTCACCCGTCCCCTAATCCTAACCCGTACGCTCACACTAAACCGCGCCCTCACACGTACGCTCCCCCTAAACCGTTGTCGTACCCTCACCTGGACCCAAAACCGTCCCCGTCCCCTAATCCTAACCCTAACCCGAACCCTAACCCTAACCCTTCCCCGAAGCCTTCCCCTCACCCGTCCCCTAATCCTAACCTGTACGCTCACACTAACCCGCGCCCTCACACGTACGCTCCCCCTAAACCGTTGTCGTACCCTCACCTGGACCCTAAACCGTCCCCGTCCCCTAACCCTAACCCTAGCCCGAACCCTAACCATAATCCTTCCCCGAAGCCTTCCCCTCACCCGTCCCCTAACCCTAACCCGTACGCTCACACTAACCCGCGCCCTCACACGTACGCTCCCCCTAAACCGTTGTCGTACCCTCACCTGGACCCTAAACCGTCCCCGTCCCCTAACCCTGACCCTAGCCCGAACCCTAACCCTAACCCTTCCCCAAAGCCTTCCCCTCACCCGTCCCCTAATCCTAACCCGTACGCTCACACTAACCCGCGCCCTCACACGTACGCTCCCCCTAAACCGTTGTCGTACCCTCACCTGGACCCTAAACCGTCCCCGTCCCCTAACCCTAACCCTAGCCCGAACCCTAAACCTAACCCTTCCCCGAAGCCTTCCCCTCACCCGTCCCCTAATCGTAACCCGTACGCTCACACTAACCCGCGCCCTCACACGTACGCTCCCCCTAAACCGTTGTCGTACCCTCACCTGGACCCTAAACCATCCCCGTCCCCTAACCCTAACCCTAGCCCGAACCCTAACCCTAACACTTACCCGAAGCCTTCCCCTCACCCGTCCCCTAATCCTAACCCGTACGCTCACACTAACCCGCGTCCTCACACGTACGCTCCCCCTAAACCGTTGTCGTACCATCACCTGGACCCTAAACCGTCCCCGTACCCTAACCCTAACCCTAGCCCGAACCCTATCCCTAACCCTTCCCCGTAGCCTTCCCCTCACCCGTCCCCTAATCCTAACCCGTACGCTCACACTAACCCGCGCCCTCACACGTACGCTCCCCCTAAACCGTTGTCGTACCCTCACCTGGACCCTAAACCGTCCCCGTCCCCTAACCCTAACCCTAGCCCGAACCCTAACCCTAAACCTTCCCCGAAGCCTTCCCCTCAACCGTCCCCGAATCCTAACCCGTACGCTCACACAAACACACGCCCTCACACGTACGCTCCCCCTAAACCGTTGTCGTACCCTCACCTGGACCCTAAATCGTCCCCGTCCCCTAACCCTAACCCTAGCCCGAACCCTAACCCTAACCCTTCCCCGAAGCCTTCCCCTCACCCGTCCCCTAATCCTAACCCGTACGCTCACAGTAACCCGCGCCCTCACACGTACGCTCCCCCTAAACCGTTGTCGTACCCTCACCTGGACCCTAAACCGTCCCCGTCCCCTAACCCTAACCCTAGCCCGAACCCTAACCCTAACCCTTCCCTGAAGCCTTCCACTCACCCGTTCCCTAATCCTAACCCGTACGCTCACACTAACCCGCGCCCTCACACGTACGCTGCCCCTAAACCGTTGTTGTATCCTCACCTGGACCCTAAACCTTCCCCGTCCCCTAACCCTAACCCTAGCCCGAACCCTAACCCTAACACTTCCCCGAAGCCTTCCCCTCACCCGTCCCCTAATCCTAACCCGTACGCCCACACTAACCCGTGCCATCACACGTACGCTCCCCCTAAACCGTTGTCGTACCCTCACCTGGACCCTAAACCGTCCCCGTCCCCTAACCCTAACCCTAGCCCGAACCCTAACCCTAAACCTTCCCCGAAGCCTTCCCCTCAACCGTCCCCGAATCCTAACCCGTACGCTCACACAAACACACGCCCTCACACGTACGCTCCCCCTAAACCGTTGTCGTACCCTCACCTGGACCCTAAACCGTCCCCGTCCCCTAACCCTAACCCTAGCCCGAACCCTAACCCTAACCCTTCCCCGAAGCCTTCCCCTCACCCGTCCCCTAATCCTAACCCGTATGCTCACAGTAACCCGCGCCCTCACACGTACGCTCCCCCTAAACCGTTGTCGTACCCTCACCTGGACCCTAAACCGTCCCCGTCCCCTAACCCTAACCCTAGCCCGAACCCTAACCCTAACCCTTCCCTGAAGCCTTCCACTCACCCGTTCCCTAATCCTAACCCGTACGCTCACACTAACCCGCGCCCTCACACTTACGCTGCCCCTAAACCGTTGTTGTATCCTCACCTGGACCCTAAACCGTCCCCGTCCCCTAACCCTAACCCTAGCCCGAACCCTAACCCTAACACTTCCCCGAAGCCTTCCCCTCACCCGTCCCCTAATCCTAACCCGTACGCCCACACTAACCCGTGCCCTCACACGTACGCTCCCCTTAAACCGTTGTCGTACCCTCACCTGGACGCTAAACCGTCCCCGTCCCCTAACCCTAACCCTAGCCCGAACCCTAACCCTAATCCTTCCCCGAAGCCTTCCCCTCACCCGTCCCCTAATCCTAACCCGTACGCTCACACTATCCTGCGCCCTCACACGTACGCTCCCCCTAAACCGTTGTCGTACCCTCACCTGGACCCTAAACCGTCCCCGTCCCCTAACCCTAACCCTAGCCCGAACCCTAACCCTAACCCTTCCCCAAAGCCTTCCCCTCACCCGTCCCCTAATCCTAACCCGTACGCTCACAGTAACCCGCGCCCTCACACGTACGCTGCCCCTAAACCGTTGTCGTACCGTCACCTGGACCCTAAACCGTCCCCGTCCCCTAACCCTAACCCTAGCCCGAACCCTAACCCTAACCCTTCCCCGAAGCCTTCCCCTCACCCGTCCCCTAATCCTAACCCGTACGCTCACACTAACCCGCGCCCTCACACGTACGCTCCCCCTAAACCGTTGTCGTACCCTCACCTGGACCCTAAACCGTCCCCGTCCCCTAACCCTAACCCTAGCCCGAATCCTAACCCTAACCCTTCCCCGAAGCCTTACCATCACCCGTCCCCTAATCCTAACCCGAACGCTCACACTAACACGCGCCCTCACACGTACGCTCCCCCTAAACCGTTGTCGTACCCTCACCTGGACCCTAAACCGTCCCCGTCCCCTAACCCTAACCCTAGGCCGAACCCTAACCCTAACCCTTCCCCGAAGCCTTCCCCTCACCCGTCCCCTAATCCTAACCCGTACGCTCACACTAAACCGCGCCCTCACACGTACGCTCCCCCTAAACCGTTGTCGTACCCTCACCTGGACCCAAAACCGTCCCCGTCCCCTAATCCTAACCCTAACCCGAACCCTAACCCTAACCCTTCCCCGAAGCCTTCCCCTCACCCGTCCCCTAATCCTAACCCGTACGCTCACACTAACCCGCGCCCTCACACGTACGCTCCCCCTAAACCGTTGTCGTACCCTCACCTGGACCCTAAACCGTCCCCGTCCCCTAACCCTAACCCTAGCCCGAACCCTAACCATAATCCTTCCCCGAAGCCTTCCCCTCACCCGTCCCCTAACCCTAACCCGTACGCTCACACTAACCCGCGCCCTCACACGTACGCTCCCCCTAAACCGTTGTCGTACCCTCACCTGGACCCTAAACCGTCCCCGTCCCCTAACCCTGACCCTAGCCCGAACCCTAAACCTAACCCTACCCCAAAGCCTTCCCCTCACCCGTCCCCTAATCCTAACCCGTACGCTCACACTAACCCGCGCCCTCACACGTACGCTCCCCCTAAACCGTTGTCGTACCCTCACCTGGACCCTAAACCGTCCCCGTCCCCTAACCCTAACCCTAGCCCGAACCCTAAACCTAACCCTTCCCCGAAGCCTTCCCCTCACCCGTCCCCTAATCCTAACCCGTACGCTCACACTAACCCGCGTCCTCACACGTACGCTCCCCCTAAACCGTTGTCGTACCATGACCTGGACCCTAAACCGTCCCCGTACCCTAACCCTAACCCTAGCCCGAACCCTATCCCTAACCCTTCCCCGTAGCCTTCCCCTCACCCGTCCCCTAATCCTAACCCGTACGCTCACACTAACCCGCGCCCTCACACGTACGCTCCCCCTAAACCGTTGTCGTACCCTCACCTGGACCCTAAACCGTCCCCGTCCCCTAACCCTAACCCTAGCCCGAACCCTAACCCTAAACCTTCCCCGAAGCCTTCCCCTCAACCGTCCCCGAATCCTAACCCGTACGCTCACACAAACACACGCCCTCACACGTACGCTCCCCCTAAACCGTTGTCGTACCCTCACCTGGACCCTAAACCGTCCCCGTCCCCTAACCCTAACCCTAGCCCGAACCCTAACCCTAACCCTTCCCCGAAGCCTTCCCCTCACCCGTCCCCTAATCCTAACCCGTACGCTAACACTAACCCGCGCCCTCACACGTATGCTCCCCCTAAACGGTTGTCGTACCCTCACCAGGACCCTAAACCGTCCCCGTCCCCTAACACTAACCCTAGCCCAAACCCTAACCCTAACCCTTCCCCGAAGCCTTTCCCTCACCCGTACCCTAATCCTAACCTGTATGCCCATACTAACCCGCGCCCTCACACGTACGCTCCCCCTAAACCGTTGTCGTACCCTCACCTGGATCCTAAACCGTTCCCGTCCCCTAACTCTAACCCTAGCCCGAACCCTAACCCTAACCCTTCCCCGAAGCCTTCCACTCACCCGTCCCCTAATCCTAACCCGTACGCTCACACTAACCCGCGCCCTCACACGTACGCTCCCCCTAAACCGTTGTCGTACCCTCACTTGGACGCTAAACCGTCCCCGTCCCCTAACCCTAACCCTAGCCCGAACCCTAACCCTAATCCTTCCCCGAAGCCTTCCCCTCACCCGTCCCCTAATCCTAACCCGTACGCTCACACTATCCTGCGCCCTCACACGTACGCTCCCCCTAAACCGTTGTCGTACCCTCACCTGGACCCTAAACCGTCCCCGTCCCCTAACCCTAACCCTAGCCCGAACCCTAACCCTAACCCTTCCCCGAAGCCTTCCACTCACCCGTCCCCTAATCCTAACCCGTACGCTCACAGTAACCCGCGCCCTCACACGTACGCTCCCCGTAAACCGTTGTCATACCCTCACCTGGACCCTAAACCGTCCCCGTCCCCTAACCCTAACCCTAGCCCGAACCCTAACCCTAACCCTTCCCTGAAGCCTTCCACTCACCCGTTCCCTAATCCTAACCCGTACGCTCACACTAACCCGCGCCCTCACACGTACGCTGCCCCTAAACCGTTGTCGTATCCTCACCTGGACCCTAAACCGTCCCCGTCCCCTAACCCTAACCCTAGCACGAACCCTAACCCTAACCCTTCCCCGAAGCCTTCCCCTCACCCGTCCCCTAATCCTAACCCGTACGCTCACACTATCCTGTGCCCTCACACGTACGCTCCCCCTAAACTGTTGTCGTACCCTCACCTGGACCCTAAACCGTCCCGGTCCCCTAACCCTAACCCTAGCCCGAACCCTAACCCTAACCCTTCCCCAAAGCCTTCCCCTCACCCGTCCCCTAATCCTAACCCGTACGCCTACAGTAACCCGCGCCCTCACACGTACGCTGCCCCTAAACCGTTGTCGTACCGTCACCTGGACCCTAAACCTTCCCCATCCCCTAACCCTAACCCTAGCCCAAACCCTAACCCTAACCCTTCCCCGAAGCCTTCCCCTCACCCGTCCCCTAATCCTAACCCGTACGCTCACACTAACCCGCGCCCTCACACGTACGCTCCCCCTAAACCGTTGTCGTACGCTCACCTGGACCCTAAACCGTCCCCGTCCCCTAAACCTAACCCTAGCCCGAACCCTAACCCTAACACTTCCCTGAAGCCTTCCCCTCACCCGTTCCCTAATCCTAACCCATATGCTCATACTAACACGCGCCCTCACACGTACGCTGCCCCTAAACCGTTGTCGTATCCTCACCTGGACCCTAAACCGTCCCCGTCCCCTAACCCTAACCCTAGCCCGAACCCTAACCCTAACACTTCCCCGAAGCCTTCCCCTCACCCGTCCCCTAATCCTAACCCGTACGCCCAAACTAACCCGTGCCCTCACACGTACGCTCCCCCTAAACCGTTGTCGTACCCTCACCTGGACCCTAAACCGTCCCCGTCCCCTAACCCTAACCCTAGCCCGATCCCTAACCCTAACCCTTCCCCGAAGCCTTTCCCTCACCCATCCCCTAATCCTAACCCGTACGCTCACACTAACCCGCGCCCTCACACGTACGCTCCCCCTAAACCGTTGTCGTACCCTCACCTGGACCCTAAACCGTCCCCGTCCCCTAACCCTAACCGTAGCCCGAACCCTAACCCTAACCCTTCCCCAAAGCCTTCCCCTCACCCGTCCCCTAATCCTAACCCGTACGCTCACACTAACCCGCGCCCTCACACGTACGCTGCCCCTAAACCGTTGTCGTACCGTCACCTGGACCCTAAACCGTCCCCGTCCCCTAACCCTAACCCTAGCCCGAACCCTAACCCTAACCCTTCCCCGAAGCCTTCCCCTCACCCGTCCCCTAATCCTAACCCGTACGCTCACACTAACCCGCGCCCTCACACGTACGCTCCCCCTAAAACTTTGTCGTACCCTCACCTGGACCCTAAACCGTCCCCGTCCCCTAACCCTAACCCTAGCCCGAACCCTAACCCTAACCCTTCCCCGAAGCCTTCCCCTCAACCGTCCCCTAATACTAACCCGTACGCTCACACTAACCCGCGCCCTCACACGTACGCTCACCCTAAACCGTTGTCGTACCCTCACCTGGACCCTAAACCGTCCCCGTCCCCTAACCCTAACCCTAGCCCGAACCCTAACCCTAACCCTTCCCCGAAGCCTTCCCCTCACCCGTCCCCTAATCCTAACCCGTACGCTCACACTAACCCGCGCCCTCACACGTACGCTCCCCCTAAACCGTTGTCGTACCCTCACCTGGACCCTAAACCGTCCCGGTCCCCTAAACCTAACCATAGCCCGAACCCTAACCCTAACCCTTCCCCGAAGCCTTCCCCTCACCCGTCCCCTAATCCTAACCCGTACGCTCACACTAACCCGCGCCCTCACACGTACGCTCCCCCTAAACCGTTGTCGTACCCTCACCTGGACCCTAAACCGTCCCCGTCCCCTAACCCTAACCCTAGCCCGAACCCTAACCCTAACCCTTCCCCGAAGCCTTCCCCTCACCAGTCCCCTAATCCTAACCCGTACGCTCACACTAACCCGCGCCCTCACACGTACGCTCCCCCTAAACCGTTGTCGTACCCTCACCTGGACCCTAAACCGTCCCCGTCCCCTAACCCTAACCCTAACCCGAACCCTAACCCTAACCCTTCCCCGAAGCCTTACCATCACCCGTCCCCTAATCCTAACCCGAACGCTCACACTAACCCGCGCCCTCACACGTATGCTCCCCCTAAACCGTTGTCGTACCCTCACCTGGACCCTAAACCGTCCCCGTCCCCTAACCCTAACCCTAGCCCGAACCCTAACCCTAACACTTCCCCGAAGCCTTCCCCTCACCCGTCCCCTAATCCTAACCCGTAGTCTCACACTAAACCGCGCCCTCACACGTACGCTCCCCCTAAACCGTTGTCGTACCCTCACCTGGACCCTAAACCGTCCCCGTCCCCTAACACTAACCCTAGCCCGAACCCTAACCCTAACCCTTCCCCGAAGCCTTCCCCTCACCCGTCCCCTAATCCTAACCCGTACGCTCACACTAACCCGCGCCCTCACACGTACGCTCCCCCTAAACCGTTGTCGTACCCTCACCTGGACCCTAAACCGTCCCCGTCCCCTAACCCTAACCCTAGCCCGAACCCTAACCCTAACCCTTCCCCGAAGCCTTCCCCACACCCGTCCCCTAATCCTAACCCGTACGCTCACACTAACCCGCGCCCTCACACATACGCACCCCCTAAACCGTTGTCGTACCCTCACCTGGACCCTAAACCGTCCCCGTCCCCTAACCCTAACCCTAGCCCGAACCCTAACCCTAACTCTTCCCCGAAGCCTTCCCCTCACCCGTCCCATAATCCTAACCCGTACGCTCACACTAACCCGCGCCCTCACACTTACGTTCCCCCTAAACCGTTGTCGTACCCTCACCTGGACCCTAAACCGTCCCCGTCCCCTAACCCTAACCCTAGCCCGAACCCTAACCCTAACCCTTCCCCGAAGCCTTCCCCTCACCCGTCCCCTAATCCTAACCCGTACGCTCACACTAACCCGCGCCCTCACACTTACGCTCCCCCTAAACCGTTGTCGTACCCTCACCTGGACCCTAAACCGTCCCCATCCCCTAACCCAAACCCTAACCCGAACCCTAACCCTAACCCTTCCCCGAAGCCTTACCATCACCCGTCCCCTAATCCTAACCCGAACGCTCACACTAACCCGCGCCCTCACACGTATGCTCCCCCTAAACCGTTGTCGTACCCTCACCTGGACCCTAAACCGTCCCCGTCCCCTAACCCTAACCCTAGCCCGAACCCTAACCCTAACACTTCCCTGAAGCCTTCCCCTCACCCGTCCCCTAATCCTAACCCGTACGCTCACACTAAACCGCGCCCTCACACGTACGCTCCCCCTAAACCGTTGTCGTACCCTCACCTGGACCCTAAACCGTCCCCGTCCCCTAACCCTAACCCTAGCCCGAACCCTAACCCTAACCCTTCCCCGAAGCCTTCCCCTCACCCGTCCCCTAATCCTAACCCGTACGCTCACACTAACCCGCGCCCTCACACGTACGCTCCCCCTAAACCGTTGACGTACCCTCACCTGGACCCTAAACCGTCCCCGTCCCCTAACCCTAACCCTAGCCCGAACCCTAACCCTAACCCTTCCCCGAAGCCTTCCCCTCACCCGTCCCCTAATCCTAACCCGTACGCTCACACTAACCCGCGCCCTCACACGTACGCTCCCCCTAAACCGTTGTCGTACCCTCACCTGGACCCTAAACCGTCCCCGTCCCCTAACCCTAACCCTAGCCCGAACCCTAACCCTAACCCTACCCCGAAGCCTTACTATCACCTGTCCCCTAATCCTAACCCGAACGCTCACACTAACCCGCGCCCTCACACGTATGCTCCCCCTAAACCGTAGTCGTACCCTCACCTGGACCCTAAACCGTCCCCATCCCCTAATCCTAACCCTAGCCCGAACCCTAACCCTAACACTTCCCCGAAGCCTTCCCCTCACCCGTCCCCTAATCCTAACCCGTACGCTCACACTAAACCGCGCCCTCACACGTACGCTCCCCCTAAACCGTTGTCGTACCCTCACCTGGACCCTAAACCGTCCCCGTCCCCTAACCCTAACCCTAGCCCGAACCCTAACCCTAACCCTTCCCCGAAGCCTTCCCCTCACCCGTCCCCTAATCCTAACCCGTACGCTCACACTAACCCGCGCCCTCACACGTACGCTCCCCCTAAACCGTTGTCGTACCCTCACCTGGACCCTAAACCGTCCCCGTCCCCTAACCCTAACCCTAGCCCGAACCCTAACCCTAACCCTTCCCCGAAGCCTTCCCCTCACCCGTCCCCTAATCCTAACCCGTACGCTCACACTAACCCGCGCCCTCACACGTACGCTCCCCCTAAACCGTTGTCGTACCCTCACCTGGACCCTAAACCGTCCCCGTCCCCTAACCCTAACCCTAGCCCGAACCCTAACCCTAACCCTTCCCCGAAGCCTTCCCCTCACCCGTCCCCTAATCCTAACCCGTACGCTCACACTAACCCGCGCCCTCACACGTACGCTCCCCCTAAACCGTTGTCGTACCCTCACCTGGACCCTAAACCGTCCCCGTCCCCTAACCCTAACCCTAGCCCGAACCCTAACCCTAACTCTTCCCCGAAGCCTTCCCCTCACCCGTCCCATAATCCTAACCCGTACGCTCACACTAACCCGCGCCCTCACACGTACGCTCCCCCTAAACCGTTGTTGTACCCTCACCTGGACCCTAAACCGTCCCCGTCCCCTAAACCTAACCATAGCCCTAACCCTAACCCTAACCCTTCCCCGAAGCCTTCCCCTCACCCGTCCCCTAATCCTAACCCGTACGCTCACACTAACCCGCGCCCTCACACGTACGCTCCCCCTAAACCGTTGTCGTACCCTCACCTGGACCCTAAACCGTCCCCGTCCCCTAACCCTAACCCTAGCCCGAACCCTAAACCTAACCCTTCCCCGAAGCCTTCCCCAAACCCGTCCCCTAATCCTAACCCGTACGCTCACACTAACCCGCGCCCTCACACGTACGCTCCCCATAAACCGTTGTCGTACCCTCACCTGGACCCTAAACCGTCCCCGTCCCCTAACCCTAACCCTAGCCCGAACCCTAACCCTAACCCTTCCCCGAAGCCTTCCCCTCACCCGTCCCCTAATCCTAACCCGTACGCTCACACTAAACCCGCCCTCACACGTACGCTCCCCCTAAACCGTTGTCGTACCCTCACCTGGACACTAAACCGTCCCCGTCCCCTAACCCTAACCCTAGCCCGAACCCTAACCCTAACCCTTCCCCGAAGCCTTCCCCTCACCCGTCCCCTAATCCTAACCCGTACGCTCACACTAACCCGCGCCCTCACACGTACGCTCCCCCTAAACCGTTGTCGTACCCTCACCTGGACCCTAAACCGTCCCCGTCCCCTAAGCCTAACCCTAGCCCGAACCCTAACCCTAACCCTTCCCCGAAGCCTTCCCCTCACCCGTCCCCTAATCCTAACCCGTACGCTCACACTAACCCGCGCCCTCACACGTACGCTCCCCCTAAACCGTTGTCGTACCCTCACCTGGACCCTAAACCGTCCCCGTCCCCTAACCCTTACCCTAGCCCAAACCCTAACCCTAACCCTTCCCCGAAGCCTTCCCCTCACCTGTCCCCTAATCCTAACCCGTACGCTCACACTAACCCGCGCCCTCACACGTACGCTCCCCCTAAACCGTTGTCGTACCCTCACCTGGACCCTAAACCGTCCCCGTCCCCTAACCCTAACCCTAGCCCGAATCCTAACCCTAACCCTTCCCCGAAGCCTTAAAATCACCGGTCCCCTAATCCTAACCCGAACGCTCACACTAACCCGCGCCCTCACACGTACGCTCCCCCTAAACCGTTGTCATACCCTCACCTGGACCCTAAACCGTCCCCGTCCCCTAACCCTAACCCTAGCCCGAACCCTAACCCTAACACTTCCCCGAAGCCTTCCCCTCACCCGTCCCCTAATCCTAACCCGTACGCTCACACTAAACCGCGCCCTCACACGTACGCTCCCCCTAAACCGTTGTCGTACCCTCACCTGGACCCTAAACCGTCCCCGTCCCCTAATCCTAACCCTAGCTCGAACCCTAACCCTAACCCTTCCCCGAAGCCTTCCCCTCACCCGTCCCCTAATCCTAACCCGTACGCTCACACTAACCCGCGCCCTCACACGTACGCTCCCCCTAAACCGTTGTCGTACCCTCACCTGGACCCTAAACCGTCCCCGTCACCTAACCCTAACCCTAGCCCGAACCCTAAACCTAACCCTTCCCCGAAGCCTTCCCCTCACCCGTCCCCTAATCCTAACCCGTACGCTCACACTAACCCGCGCCCTCACACATACGCTCCCCCTAAACCGTTGTCGTACCCTCACCTGGACCCTAAACCGTCCCCGTCCCCTAACCCTAACCCTAACCCGAACCCTAACCCTAACCCTTCCCCGAAGCCTTCCCCTCACCCGTCCCCTAATCCTAACCCGTACGCTCACACTAACCCGCGCCCTCACATGTACGCTCCCCCTAAACCGTTGTCGTACCCTCACCTGGACCCTAAACCGTCCCCGTCCCCTAACCCTAACCCTAGCCCGAACCCTAAACCTAACCCTTCCCCGAAGCCTTCCCCTCACCCGTCCCCTAATCCTAACCCGTACGCTCACACTAACCCGCGCCCTCACACGTACGCTCCCCCTAAACCGTTGTCGTACCCTCACCTGGACCCTAAACCGTCCCCGTCCCCTAACCCTAACCCTAGCCCGAACCCTAACCCTAACCCTTCCCCGAAGCCTTACCATCACCCGTCCCCTAATCCTAACCCGAACGCTCACACTAACCCGCGCCCTCACACGTACGCTCCCCCTAAACCGTTGTCGTACCCTCACCTGGACCCTAAACCGTCCCCGTCCCCTAACCCTATCCCTAGCCCGAACCCTAACCCTAACCCTTCCCCGAAGCCTTGCCCTCACCCGTCCCCTAATCCTAACCCGTACGCTCACACTAACCCGCGCCCTCACACGTACGCTCCCCCTAAACCGTTGACGTACCCTCACCTGGACCCTAAACCGTCCCCGTCCCCTAACCCTAACCCTAGCCCGAACCCTAACCCTAACCCTTCCCCGAAGCCTTCCCCTCACCCGTCCCCTAATCCTAACCCGTACGCTCACACTAACCCGCGCCCTCACACGTACGCTCCCCCTAAACCGTTGTCGTACCCTCACCTGGACCCTAAACCGTCCCCGTCCCCTAACCCTAACCCTAGCCCGAACCCTAACCCTAACCCTTCCCCGAAGCCTTACTATCACCTGTCCCCTAATCCTAACCCGAACGCTCACACTAACCCGCGCCCTCACACGTATGCTCCCCCTAAACCGTTGTCGTACCCTCACCTGGACCCTAAACCGTCCCCATCCCCTAATCCTAACCCTAGCCCGAACCCTAACCCTAACACTTCCCCGAAGCCTTCCCCTCACCCGTCCCCTAATCCTAACCCGTACGCTCACACTAAACCGCGCCCTCACACGTACGCTCCCCCTAAACCGTTGTCGTACCCTCACCTGGACCCTAAACCGTCCCCGTCCCCTAACCCTAACCCTAGCCCGAACCCTAACCCTAACCCTTCCCCGAAGCCTTCCCCTCACCCGTCCCCTAATCCTAACCCGTACGCTCACACTAACCCGCGCCCTCACACGTACGCTCCTCCTAAACCGTTGTCGTACCCTCACCTGGACCCTAAACCGTCCCCGTCCCCTAACCCTAACCCTAGCCCGAACCCTAACCCTAACCCTTCCCCGAAGCCTTCCCCTCACCCGTCCCCTAATCCTAACCCGTACGCTCACACTAACCCGCGCCCTCACACGTACGCTCCCCCTGAACCGTTGTCGTACCCTCACCTGGACCCTAAACCGTCCCCGTCCCCTAACCCTAACCCTAGCCCGAACCCTAACCCTAACTCTTCCCCGAAGCCTTCCCCTCACCCGTCCCATAATCCTAACCCGTACGCTCACACTAACCCGCGCCCTCACACGTACGCTCCCCCTAAACCGTTGTCGTACCCTCACCTGGACCCTAAACCGTCCCCGTCCCCTAACCCTAACCCTAGCCCGAACCCTAACCCTAACACTTCCCCGAAGCCTTCCCCTCACACGTCCCCTAATCCTAACCCGTACGCTCACACTAAACCGCGCCCTCACACGTACGCTCCCCCTAAACCGTTGTCGTACCCTCACCTGGACCCTAAACCGTCCCCGTCCCCTAATCCTAACCCTAGCTCGAACCCTAACACTAACCCTTCCCCGAAGCCTTCCCCTCACCCGTCCCCTAATCCTAACCCGTACGCTCACACTAACCCGCGCCCTCACACGTACGCTCCCCCTAAACCGTTGTCGTACCCTCACCTGGACCCTAAACCGTCCCCGTCCCCTAACCCTAACCCTAGCCCGAACCCTAAACCTAACCCTTCCCCGAAGCCTTCCCCTCACCCGTCCCCTAATCCTAACCCGTACGCTCACACTAACCCGCGCCCTCACACGTACGCTCCCCCTAAACCGTTGTCGTACCCTCACCTGGACCCTAAACCGTCCCCGTCCCCTAACCCTAACCCTAGCCCGAACCCTAACCCTAACCCTTCCCCGAAGCCTTCCCCTCACCCGTCCCCTAAAGCTAACCCGTACGCTCACACTAACCCGCGCCCTCACACGTACGCTCCCCCTAAACCGTTGTCGTACCCTCACCTGGACCCTAAACCGTCCCCGTCCCCTAACCCTAACCCTAGCCCGAACCCTAACCCTAACCCTTCCCCGAAGCCTTCCCCTCACCCGTCCCCTAATCCTAACCCGTACGCTCACACTAACCCGCGCCCTCACACGTAGGCTCCCCCTAAACCGTTGTCGTACCCTCACCTGGACCCTAAACCGTCCCCGTCCCCTAACCCTAACCCTAGCCCGAACCCTAACCCTAACTCTTCCCTGAAGCCTTCCACTCACCCGTCCCCTAATCCTAACCCGTACGCTCACACTAACCCGCGCCCTCACACGTACGCTCCCCCTAAACCGTTGTCGTACCCTCACCTGGACCCTAAACCGTCCCCGTCCCCGAACCCTAACCCTAGCCCGAACCCTAAACCTAACCCTTCCCCGAAGCCTTCCCCTCACCCGTCCCCTAATCCTAACCCGTACGCTCACACTAACCCGCGCCCTCACACGTACGCTCCCCCTAAACCGTTGTCGTACCCTCACCTGGACCCTAAACCGTCCCCGTCCCCTAACCCTAACCCTAGCCCGAACCCTAACCCTAACCCTTCCCCGAAGCCTTCCCCTCACCCGTCCCCTAAAGCTAACCCGTACGCTCACACTAACCCGCGCCCTCACATGTACGCTCCCCCTAAACCGTTGTCGTACCCTCACCTGGACCCTAAACCGTCCCCGTCCCCTAACCCTAACCCTAGCCCGAACCCTAACCCTAACACTTCCCCGAAGCCTTCCCCTCACCCGTCCCCTAATCCTAACCCGTACGCTCACACTAACCCGCGCCCTCACACGTAGGCTCCCCCTAAACCGTTGTCATACCCTCACCTGGACCCTAAACCGTCCCCGTCCCCTAACCCTAACCCTAGCCCGAACCCTAACCCTAACTCTTCCCCGAAGCCTTCCACTCACCCGTCCCCTAATCCTAACCCGTACGCTCACACTAACCCGCGCCCTCACACGTACGCTACCCCTAAACCGTTGTCGTACCCTCACCTGGACCCTAAACCGTCCCCGTCCCCTAACCCTTACCCTAGCCCGAACCCTAAACCTAACCCTTCCCCGAAGCCTTCCCCTCACCCGTCCCCTAATCCTAACCCGTACGCTCACACTAACCCACGCCCTCACACGTACGCTCCCCCTAAACCGTTGTCGTACCCTCACCTGGACCCTAAACCGTCCCCGTCCCCTAACCCTAACCCTAGCCCGAACCCTAACCCTAACCCTTCCCCGAAGCCTTCCCCTCACCCATCCCCTAATCCTAACCCGTACGCTCACACTAACCCGCGCCCTCACACGTACGCTCCCCCTAAACCGTTGTCGTACCCTCACCTGGACCCTAAACCGTCCCCGTCCCCTAACCCTAACCCTAGCCCGAACCCTAACCCTAACCCTTCCCCGAAGCCTTCCCCTCAACCGTCCCCTAATCCTAACCCGTACGCTCACACTAACCTGCGCCCTCACACGTACGCTCCCCCTAAACCGTTGTCGTACCCTCACCTGGACCCTAAACCGTCCCCGTCCCCTAACCCTAACCCTAGCCCGAACCCTAAACCTAACCCTTCCCCGAAGCCTTCCCCTCACCCGTCCCCTAATCCTAACCCGTACGCTCACACTAACCCGCGCCCTCACACGTACGCTCCCCCTAAACCGTTGTCGTACCCTCACCTGGACCCTAAACCGTCCCCGTCCCCTAACCCTAACCCTAGCCCGAACCCTAACCCTAACCCTTCCCCGAAGCCTTACCATCACCTGTCCCCTAATCCTAACCCGAACGCTCACACTAACCCACGCCCTCACACGTACGCTCCCCCTAAACCGTTGTCGTACCCTCACCTGGACCCTAAACCGTCCCCGTCCCCTAACCCTAACCCTAGCCCGAACCCTAACCCTAACACTTCCCCGAAGCCTTCCCCTCACCCGTCCCCTAATCCTAACCCGTACGCTCACACTAAACCGCGCCCTCACACGTACGCTCCCCCTAAACCGTTGTCGTACCCTCACCTGGACCCTAAACCGTCCCCGTCCCCTAACCCTAACCCTAGCCCGAACCCTAACCCTAACCCTTCCCCGAAGCCTTCCCCTCACCCGTCCCCTAATCCTAATCCGTACGCTCACAATAAACCGCGCCCTCACACGTACGCTCCCCCTAAACCGTTGTCGTACCCTCACCTGGACCCTAAACCGTCCCCGTCCCCTAACCCTAACCCTAACCCGAACCCTAACCCTAACCCTTCCCCGCAGCCTTCCCCTCACCCGTCCCCTAATCCTAACCCGTACGCTCACACTAACCCACGCCCTCACACGTACGCTCCCCCTAAACCGTTGTCGTACCCTCACCTGGACCCTAAACCGTCCCCGTCCCCTAACCCTAACCCTAGCCCGAACCCTAACCCTAACCCTTCCCCGAAGCCTTACCATCACCCGTCCCCTAATCCTAACCCGAACGCTCACACTAACCCGCGCCCTCACACGTATGCTCCCCCTAAACCGTTGTCGTACCCTCACCTGGACCCTAAACCGTCCCCGTCCCCTAACCCTAACCCTAGCCCGAACCCTAACCCTAACACTTCCCCGAAGCCTTCCCCTCACCCGTCCCCTAATCCTAACCCGTACGCTCACACTAAACCGCGCCCTCACACGTACGCTCCCCCTAAACCGTTGTCGTACCCTCACCTGGACCCTAAACCGTCCCCGTCCCCTAACCCTAACCCTAGCCCGAACCCTAACCCTAACCCTTCCCCGAAGCCTTCCCCTCACCCGTCCCCTAATCCTAACCCGTACGCTCACACTAACCCGCGCCCTCACACGTACGCTCCCCCTAAACCGTTGTCGTACCCTCACCTGGACCCTAAACCGTCCCCGTCCCCTAACCCTAACCCTAGCCCGAACCCTAACCCTAACCCTTCCCCGAAGCCTTCCCCTCACCCGTCCCCTAATCCTAAACCGTACGCTCACACTAACCCGCGCCCTCACACGTACGCTCCCCCTAAACCGTTGTCGTACCCTCAACTGGACCCTAAACCGTCCCTGTCCCCTAACCCTAACCCTAGCCCAAACCCTAACCCTAACCCTTCCCCGAAGCCTTCCCCTCACCCGTCCCCTAATCCTAACCCGTACGCTCACACTAACCCGCGCCCTCACACGTACGCTCCCCCTAAACCGTTGTCGTACCCTCACCTGGACCCTAAACCGTCCCCGTCCCCTAACCCTAACCCTAGCCCGAATCCTAACCCTAACCCTTCCCCGAAGCCTTACAATCACCGGTCCCCTAATCCTAACCCGAACGCTCACACTAACCCGCGCCCTCACACGTACGCTCCCCCTAAACCGTTGTCATACCCTCACTTGGACCCTAAACCGTCCCCGTCCCCTAATCCTAACCCTAGCTCGAACCCTAACCCTAACCCTTCCCCGAAGCCTTCCCCTCACCCGTCCCCTAATCCTAACCCGTACGCTCACACTAACCCGCGCCCTCACACACACGCTCCCCCTAAACCGTTGTCGTACCCTCACCTGGACCCTAAACCGTCCCCGTCCCCTAACCCTAACCCTAGCCCGAACCCTAAACCTAACCCTTCCCCGAAGCCTTCCCCTCACCCGTCCCCTAATCCTAACCCGTACGCTCACACTAACCCGCGCCCTCACACGTATGCTCCCCCTAAACCGTTGTCGTACCCTCACCTGGACCCTAAACCGTCCCCGTCCCCTAACCCTAACCCTAGCCCGAACCCTAACCCTAACCCTTCCCCGAAGCCTTCCCCTCACCCGTCCCCTAAAGCTAACCCGTACGCTCACACTAACCCGCGCCCTCACACGTACGCTCCCCCTAAACCGTTGTCGTACCCTCACCTGGACCCTAAACCGTCCCCGTCCTCTAACCCTAACCCTAGCCCGAACCCTAACCCTAACCCTTCCCCGAAGCCTTCCCCTCACCCGTCCCCTAATCCTAACCCGTACGCTCACACTAACCCGCGCCCTCACACGTAGGCTCCCCCTAAACCGTTGTCGTACCCTCACCTGGACCCTAAACCGTCCCCGTCCCCTAACCCTAACCCTAGCCCGAACCCTAACCCTAACTCTTCCCCGAAGCCTTCCACTCACCCGTCCCCTAATCCTAACCCGTACGCTCACACTAACCCGCGCCCTCACACGTACGCTCCCCCTAAACCGTTGTCGTACCCTCACCTGGACCCTAAACCGTCCCCGTCCCCTAACCCTAACCCTAGCCCGAACCCTAAACCTAACCCTTCCCCGAAGCCTTCCCCTCACCCGTCCCCTAATCCTAACCCGTACGCTCACACTAACCCGCGCCCTCACACGTACGCTCCCCCTAAACCGTTGTCGTACCCTCACCTGGACCCTAAACCGTCCCCGTCCCCTAACCCTAACCCTTCCCCGAAGCCTTCCCCTCACCCATCCCCTAATGCTAACTCGTACGCTCACACTAACCCGCGCCCTCACACGTACGCTCCCCCTAAACCGTTGTCGTACCCTCACCTGGACCCTAAACCGTCCCCGTCCCCTAATCCTAACCCTAGCTCGAACCCTAACCCTAACCCTTCCCCGAAGCCTTCCCCTCACCCGTTCCCTAATCCTAACCCGTACGCTCACACTAACCCGCGCCCTCACATGTACGCTCCCCCTAAACCGTTGTCGTACCCTCACCTGGACCCTAAACCGTCCCCGTCCCCTAACCCTAACCCTAGCCCGAACCCTAAACCTAACCTTTCCCCGAAGCCTTCCCCTCACACGTCCCCTAATCCTAACCCGTACGCTCACACTAACCCGCGCCCTCACACGTACGCTCCCCCTAAACCGTTGTCGTACCCTCACCTGGACCCTAAACCGTCCCCGTCCCCTAACCCTAACCCTAGCCCGAACCCTAACCCTAACCCTTCCCCGAAGCCTTCCCCTCACCCGTCCCCTAATCCTAACCCGTACGCTCACACTAACCCGCGCCCACACACGTACGCTCCCCCTAAACCTTTGTCGTACCCTCACCTGGACCCTAAACCGTCCCCGTCCCCTAACCCTAACCCTAGCCCGAACCCTAACCCTAACCCTTCCCCGAAGCCTTCCCCTCACCCGTCCCCTAATCCTAACCCGTACGCTCACACTAACCCGCGCCCTCACACGTACGCTCCCCCTAAACCGTTGTCGTACCCTCACCTGGACCCTAAACTGTCCCCGTCCCCTAATCCTAACCCTAGCCCGAACCCTAACCCTAACCCTTCCCCGAAGCCTTCCCCTCACCCGTCCCCTAATCCTAACCCGTACGCTCACACTAACCCGCGCCCTCACACGTACGCTCCCCCTAAACCGTTGTCGTACCCTCACCTGGACCCTAAACCGTCCCCGTCCCCTAACCCTAACCCTAGCCCGAACCCTAACCCTAACACTTCCCCGAAGCCTTCCCCTCACACGTCCCCTAATCCTAACCCGTACGCTCACACTAACCCGCGCCCTCACACGTACGCTCCCCCTAAACCGTTGTCGTACCCTCACCTGGACCCTAAACCGTCCCCGTCCCCTAACCCTAACCCTAGCCCGAACCCTAACCCTAACCCTTCCCCGAAGCCTTCCCCTCACCCGTCCCCTAATCCTAAACCGTACGCTCACACTAACCCGCGCCCTCACACGTACGCTCCCCCTAAACCGTTGTCGTACCCTCACCTGGACCCTAAACCGTCCCCGTCCCCTAACCCTAACCCTAGCCCGAACCCTAACCCTAACCCTTCCCTGAAGCCTTCCCCTCACCCGTCCCCTAATCCTAACCCGTACGCTCACACTAACCCGCGCCCTCAAACGTACGCTCCCCCTAAACCGTTGTCGTACCCTCACCTGGACCCTAAACCGTCCCCGTCCCCTAACCCTAACCCTAGCCCGAATCCTAACCCTAACCCTTCCCCGAAGCCTTACCATCACCCGTCCCCTAATCCTAACCCGAACGCTCACACTAACCCGCGCCCTCACACGTACGCTCCCCCTAAACCGTTGTCGTACCCTCACCTGGACCCTAAACCGTCCCCGTCCCCTAACCCTAACCCTAGCCCGAAACCTAACCCTAACACTTCCCCGAAGCCTTCCCCTCACCCGTCCCCTAATCCTAACCCGTACGCTCACACTAAACCGCGCCCTCACACGTACGCTCCCCCTAAACCGTTGTCGTACCCTCACCTGGACCCTAAACCGTCCCCGTCCCCTAATCCTAACCCTAGCTCGAACCCTAACCCTAACCCTTTCCCGAAGCCTTCCCCTCACCCGTCCCCTAATCCTAACCCGTACGCTCACACTAACCCGCGCCCTCACACGTACGCTCCCCCTAAACCGTTGTCGTACCCTCACCTGGACCCTAAACCGTCCCCGTCCCCTAACACTAACCCTAGCCCGAACCCTAACCCTAACCCTTCCCCGAAGCCTTCCCCTCACCCGTCCCCTAATCCTAACCCGTACGCTCACACTAACCCGCGCCCTCACACGTACGCTCCCCCTAAACCGTTGTCGTACCCTCACCTGGACCCTAAACCGTCCCCGTCCCCTAACCCTAACCCTAGCCCGAATCCTAACCCTAACCCTTCCCCGAAGCCTTACCATCACACGTCCCCTAATCCTAACCCGAACGCTCACACTAACCCGCGCCCTCACACGTACGCTCCCCCTAAACCGTTGTCGTACCCTCACCTGGACCCTAAACCGTCCCCGTCCCCTAACCCTAACCCTAGCCCGAACCCTAACCCTAACACTTCCCCGAAGCCTTCCCCTCACCCGTCCCCTAATCCTAACCTGTACGCTCACACTAACCCGCGCCCTCACACGTACGCTCCCCCTAAACCGTTGTCGTACCCTCACCTGGACCCTAAACCGTCCCCGTCCCCTAATCCTAACCCTAGCCCGAACCCTAACCCTAACCCTTCCCCGAAGCCTTCCCCTCACCCGTCCCCTAATCCTAACCCGTACGCTCACACTAACCCGCGCCCTCACACGTACGCTCCCCCTAAACCGTTGTCGTACCCTCACCTGGACCCTAAACCGTCCCCGTCCCCTAACCCTAACCCTAGCCCGAACCCTAACCCTAACCCTTCCCCGAAGCCTTCCCCTCACCCGTCCCCTAATCCTAACCCGTACGCTCACACTAACCCGCGCCCTCACACGTACGCTCCCCCTAAACCGTTGTCGTACCCTCACCTGGACCCTAAACCGTCCCCGTCCCCTAACCCTAACCCTAGCCCGAACCCTAACCCTAACACTTCCCCGAAGCCTTCCCCTCACCCGTCCCCTAATCCTAACCCGTACGCTCACACTAACCCGCGCCCTCACACGTACGCTCCCCCTAAACCGTTGTCGTACCCTCACCTGGACCCTAAACCGTCCCCGTCCCCTAACCCTAACCCTAGCCCGAATCCTAACCCTAACCCTTCCCCGAAGCCTTACCATCACCCGTCCCCTAATCCTAACCCGAACGCTCACACTATCCCGCGCCCTCACACGTACGCTCCCCCTAAACCGTTGTCGTACCCTCACCTGGACCCTAAACCGTCCCCGTCCCCTAACCCTAACCCTAGCCCGAACCCTAACCCTAACCCTTCCCCGAAGCCTTCCCCTCACCCGTCCCCTAATCCTAACCCGTACGCTCACACTAAACCGCGCCCTCACACGTACGCTCACCCTAAGCCGTTGTCGTACCCTCACCTGGACCCTAAACCGTCCCCGTCCCCTAATCCTTACCCTAGCTCGAACCCTAACCCTAACCCTTCCCCGAAGCCTTCCCCTCACCCGTCCCCTAATCCTAACCCGTACGCTCACACAAACCCGCGCCCTCACACGTACGCTCCCCCTAAACCGTTGTCGTACCCTCACCTGGACCCTAAACCGTCCCCGTCCCCTAACCCTAACCCTAGCCCGAACCCTAACCCTAACCCTTCCCCGAAGCCTTCCCCTCACCCGTCCCCTAATCCTAACCCGTACGCTCACACTAACCCGCGCCCTCACACGTACGCTCCCCCTAAACCGTTGTCTTACCCTCATCTGGACCCTAAACCGTCCCCGTCCCCTAACCCTAACCCTAGCCCGAATCCTAACCCTAATCCTTCCCCGAAGCCTTCCCCTCACCCGTCCCCTAATCCTAACCCGTACGCTCACACAAACCCGCGCCCTCACACGTACGCTCCCCCTAAACCGTTGTCGTACCCTCACCTGGACCCTAAACCGTCCCCGTCCCCTAACCCTAACCCTAGCCCGAACCCTAACCCTAACCCTTCCCCGAAGCCTTCCCCTCACCCGTCCCCTAATCCTAACCCGTACGCTCACAGTAACCCGCGCCCTCACACGTACGCTGCCCCTAAACCGTTGTCGTACCGTCACCTGGACCCTAAACCGTCCCCGTCCCCTAACCCTAACCCTAGCCCGAACCCTAACCCTAACCCTTCCCCGAAGCCTTCCCCTCACCCGTCCCCTAATCCTAACCCGTACGCT
Source organism: Leucopleurus acutus (assembly GCF_964270905.1). Lineage (NCBI taxonomy): Eukaryota > Metazoa > Chordata > Mammalia > Artiodactyla > Delphinidae > Leucopleurus > Leucopleurus acutus. The sequence goes on along the minus strand of NW_028138665.1, from coordinate 7,981 downwards.
CACACTAACCCGCGCCCTCACACGTACGCTCCCCCTAAACCTTTGTCGTACCCTCACCTGGACCCTAAACCGTCCCTGTCCCCTAACCCTAACCCTAGCCCGAATCCTAACCCTAACCCTTCCCTGAAGCCTTACCCTCACCCGTCCCCTAATACTAACCCGTACGCTCATACTAACCCACGCCCTCACACGTACGCTCACCCTAAACCGTTGTCGTACCCTCACCTGGACCCTAAACCGTCCCCGTCCCCTAACCCTAACCCTAGCCCGAACCCTAACCCTAACACTTCCCCGAAGCCTTCCCCTCACCCGTCCCCTAATCCTAACCCGTACGCTCACACTAAACCGCGCCCTCACACGTACGCTCCCCCTAAACCATTGTCGTACCCTCACCTGGACCCTGAACCGTCCCCGTCCCCTAATCCTAACCCTAGCTCGAACCCTAACCCTAACCCTTCCCCGAAGCCTTCCCCTCACCCGTCCCCTAATCCTAACCCGTACGCTCACACTAACCCGCGCCCTCACACGTACGCTCCCCCTAAACCGTTGTCGTACCCTCACCTGGACCCTAAACCGTCCCCGTCCCCTAACCCTAACCCTAGCCCGAACCCTAAACCTAACCCTTCCCCGAAGCCTTCCCCTCACCCGTCCCCTAATCCTAACCCGTACGCTCACACTAACCCGCGCCCTCACACGTACGCTCCCCCTAAACCGTTGTCGTACCCTCACCTGGACCCTAAACCGTCCCCGTCCCCTAACCCTAACCCTAGCCCGAACCCTAACCCTAACCCTTCCCCGAAGCCTTCCCCTCACCCGTCCCCTAATCCTAACCCGTACGCTCACACTAACCCGCACCCTCACACGTACGCTCCCCCTAAACCGTTGTCGTACCCTCACCTGGACCCTAAACTGTCCCCGTCCCCTAATCCTAACCCTAGCCCGAACCCTAACCCTAACCCTTCCCCGAAGCCTTCCCCTCACCCGTCCCCTAATCCTAACCCGTACGCTCACACTAACCCGCGCCCTCACACGTACGCTCCCCCTAAACCGTTGTCGTACCCTCACCTGGACCCTAAACCGTCCCCGTCCCGTAACCCTAACCCTAGCCCGAATCCTAACCCTAACCCTTCCCCGAAGCCTTACCATCACCCGTCCCCTAATCCTAACCTGAACGCTCACACTAACCCGCGCCCTCACACGTACGCTCCCCCTAAACCGTTGTCGTACCCTCACCTGGACCCTAAACCGTCCCCGTCCCCTAACCCTAACCCTAGCCCGAACCCTAACCCTAACCCTTCCCCGAAGCCTTCCCCTCACCCGTCCCCTAATCCTAACCCGTACGCTCACACTAAACCGCGCCCTCACACGTACGCTCCCCCTAAACCGTTGTCGTACCCTCACCTGGACCCTAAACAGTCCCCGTCCCCTAATCCTAACCCTAGCCCGAACCCTAACCCTAACCCTTCCGCGAAGCCTTCCCCTCACCCGTCCCCTAATCCTAACCCGTACGCTCACACTAACCCGGGCCCTCACACGTACGCTCCCCCTAAACCGTTGCCGTACACTCACCTGGACCCTAAACCGTCCCCATCCCCTAACCCTAACCCTAGCCCGAACCCTAAACCTAACCCTTCCCCGAAGCCTTCCCCTCACCCGTCCCCTAATCCTAACCCGTACGCTCACACTAACCCGCGCCCTCACACGTACGCTCCCCCTAAACCGTTGTCGTACCCTCACCTGTACCCTAAACCGTCCCCGTCCCCTAACCCTAACCCTAGCCCGAACCCTAACCCTAACCCTTCCCCGAAGCCTTCCCCTCACCCGTCCCCTAATCCTAACCCGTACGCTCACACTAACCCGCGCCCTCACACGTACGCTCCCCCTAAACCGTTGTCGTACCCTCACCTGGACCCTAAACCGTCCCCGTCCCCTAACCCTAACCCTAGCCCGAACCCTAACCCTAACCCTTCCCCGAAGCCTTCCCCTCACCCGTCCCCTAATCCTAACCCGTACGCTCACACTAACCCGCGCCCTCACACGTACGCTCCCCCTAAACCGTTGTCGTACCCTCACCTGGACCCTAAACCGTCCCCGTCCCCTAACCCTAACCCTAGCCCGAACCCTAACCCTAACCCTTCCCTGAAGCCTTCCCCTCACCCGTCCCCTAATCCTAACCCGGAGGCTCACAATAACCCGCGCCCTCACACGTACGCTCCCCCTCAACCGTTGTCGTACCCTCACCTGGACCCTAAGCCGTCCCCGTCCCCTAACCCTAACCCTAGCCCGAACCCTAAACCTAACCCTTCCCCGAAGCCTTCCCCTCACCCGTCCCCTAATCCTAACCCGTACGCTCACACTAACCCGCGCCCTCACACGTACGCTCCCCCTAAACCGTTGTCGTACCCTCACCTGGACCCTAAACCGTCCCCGTCCCCTAACCCTAACCCTAGCCCGAACCCTAACCCTAACCCTTCCCCGAAGCCTTCCCCTCACCCGTCCCCTAATCCTAACCCGTACGCTCACACTAACCCGCGCCCTCACACGTACGCTCCCCCTAAACCGTTGTCGTACCCTCACCTGGACCCTAAACCGTCCCCGTCCCCTAACCCTAACCCTAGCCCGAACCCTAACCCTAACCCTTCCCCGAAGCCTTCCCCTCACCCGTCCCCTAATCCTAACCCGTACGCTCACACTAACCCGCGCCCTCACACGTACGCTCCCCCTAAACCGTTGTCGTACCCTCACCTGGACCCTAAACCGTCCCTTTCCCCTAACACTAACCCTAGCCCGAACCCTAACCCTAACCCTTCCCCGAACCCTTCCCCTCACCCGTCCCCTAATCCTAACCCGTACGCTAACACTAACCCACGCCCTCACACGTACGCTCCCCCTAAACCGTTGTCGTACCCTCACCTGGACCCTAAACCGTCCCCGTCCCCTAACACTAACCCTAGCCCGAACCCTAACCCTAACCCTTCCCCGAAGCCTTTCCCTCACCCGTAACCTAATCCTAACCTGTATGCCCATACTAACCCGCGCCCTCACACGTACGCTCCCCCTAAACCGTTGTCGTACCCTCACCTGGACCCTAAACCGTCCCCGTCCCCTAACCCTAACCCTAGCCCGAACACTAACCCTAACCCTTCCCCGAAGCCTTCCCCTCACCCGTCCCCTAATCATAACCCGTACGCTCACAGTAACCCGCGCCCTCACACGTACGCTCCCCCTAAACCGTTGTCGTACCCTCACCTGGACCCTAAACCGTCCCCGTCCCCTAACCCTAACCCTAGCCCGAACCCTAACCCTAACCCTTCCCCAAAGCCTTCCCCTCACCCGTCCCCTAATCCTAACCCGTACGCCTACAGTAACCCGCGCCCTCACACGTACGCTGCCCCTAAACCGTTGTCGTACCGTCACCTGAACCCTAAACCGTCCCCGTCCCCTAACCCTAACCCTAGCCCGAACCCTAACCCTAACCCTTCCCCGAAGCCTTCCCCTCACCCGTCCCCTAATCCTAACCCGTACGCTCACACTAACCCGCGCCCTCACACGTACGCTCCCCCTAAACCGTTGTCGTACCCTCACCTGGACCCTAAATCGTCCCCGTCCCCTAACTCTAATTCTAGCCCGAATCCTAAACCTAACCCTTCCCCGAAGCCTTACCATCACCCGTCCCCTAATCCTAACCCGAACGCTCACACTAACCCGCGCCCTCACACGTACGCTCCCCCTAAACCGTTGTCGTACCCTCACCTGGACCCTAAACCGTCCCCGTCCCCTAATCCTAACCCTAGCCCGAACCCTAACCCTAACCCTTCCCCGAAGCCTTCCCCTCACCCGTCCCCTAATCCTAACCCGTACGCTCACACTATCCTGCGCCCTCACACGTACGCTCCCCCTAAACCGTTGTTGTACCCTCACCTGGACCCTAAACCGTCCCCATCCCCTAACCCTAACCCTAGCCCGAACCCTAACCCTAAACCTTCCCCGAAGCCTTCCCCTCACCCGTCCCCTAATCCTAACCCGTACGCTCACACTAACCCGCGCCCTCACACGTACGCTCCCCCTAAACCGTTGTCGTACTCTCACCTGGACCCTAAACCGTCCCTGTCCCCTAACCCTAATCCTAGCCCGAATCCTAACCCTAAACCTTCCCCGAAGCCTTACCATCACCCGTCCCCTACTCCTAACCCGAACGCTCACACTAACCCGCGCCCTCACACGTACTCTCGCCCTAAACCGTTGTCGTACCCTCACCTGGACCCTAAACCGTCCCCGTCCCCTAACCCTAACCCTAGCCCGAACCCTAACCCTAACCCTTCCCCGAAGCCTTCCCCTCACCCGTCCCCTAATCCTAACCCGTACGCTCACACTAACCCGTGCCGTCACACGTACGCTCCCCCTAAACCGTTGTCGTACCCTCACCTGGACCCTAAACCGTCCCCGTCCCCTAATCCTAACCCTAGCCCGAACCCTAACCCTAACCCTTCCCCGAAGCCTTCCCCTCACCCGTCCCCTAATCCTAACCCGTACGCTCACACTAACCCGCGCCCTCACACGTACGCTCCCCCTAAACCGTTGTCGTACCCTCACCTGGACCCTAAACCGTCCCCGTCCCCTAACCCTAACCCTAGCCCGAACCCTAAACCTAACCCTTCCCCGAAGCCTTCCCCTCACCCGTCCCCTAATCCTAACCCGTACGCTCACACTAACCCGCGCCCTCACACGTACGCTCCCCCTAAACCGTTGTCGTACCCTCACCTGGACCCTAAACCGTCCCCGTCCCCTAACCCTAACCCTAGCCCGAACCCTAAACCTAACCCTTCCCCGAAGCCTTCCCCTCACCCGTCCCCTAATCCTAACCCGTACGCTCACACTAACCCGCGCCCTCACACGTACGCTCCCCCTAAACCGTTGTCGTACCCTCACCTGAACCCTAAACCGTCCCCGTCCCCTAACCCTAACCCTAGCCCGAACCCTAACCCTAACCCTTCCCCGAAGCCTTCCCCTCACCCGTCCCCTAATCCTAACCCGTACGCTCACACTAACCCGCGCCCTCACACGTACGCTCCCCCTAAACCGTTGTCGTACCCTCACCTGGACCCTAAACCGTCCCCGTCCCCTAACCCTAACCCTAGCCCGAACCCTAACCCTAACCCTTCCCCGAAGCCTTCCCCTCACCCGTCCCCTAATCCTAACCCGTACACTCACACTAACCCGCGCCCTCACACGTACGCTCCCCCTAAACCGTTGTCGTACCCTCACCTGGACCCTAAACCGTCCCCTTCCCCTAACCCTAACCCTAGCCCGAACCCTAACCCTAACCCTTCCCCGAACCCTTCCCCTCACCCGTCCCCTAATCCTAACCCGTACGCTCACACTATCCTGCGCCCTCACACGTACGCTCCCCCTAAACCGTTGTCGTACCCTCACCTGGACCCTAAACCGTCCCCGTCCCCTAACCCTAACCCTAGCCCGAACCCTAACCCTAACCCTTCCCCAAAGCCTTCCCTCACCCGTCCCCTAATCCTAACCCGTACGCCTACAGTAACCCGCGCCCTCACACGTACGCTGCCCCTAAACCGTTGTCGTACCGTCACCTGGACCCTAAACCGTCCCCGACCCCTAACCCTAACCCTAGCCCGAACCCTAACCCTAACCCTTCCCCGAAGCCTTCCCCTCACCCGTCCCCTAATCCTAACCCGTACGCTCACACTAACCCGCGCCCTCACACGTACGCTCCCCCTAAACCGTTGTCGTACCCTCACCTGGACCCTAAATCGTCCCCGTCCGCTAACCCTAATCCTAGCCCGAATCCTAAACCTAACCCTTCCCCGAAGCCTTACCATCACCCGTCCCCTAATCCTAACCCGAACGCTCACACTAACCCGCGCCCTCACACGTACGCTCCCCCTAAACCGTTGTCGTACCCTCACCTGGACCCTAAACCGTCCCCGTCCCCTAACCCTAACCCTAGCCAGAACCCTAACACTAACCCTTCCCCGAAGCCTTCCCCTCACCCGTCCCCTAATCCTAACCCATACGCTCACACTATCCTGCGCCCTCACACGTACGCTCCCCCTAAACCGTTGTCGTACCCTCACCTGGACCCTAAACCGTCCCCGTCCCCTAACCCTAACCCTAGCCCGAACCCTAACCCTAACCCTTCCCCAAAGCCTTCCCCTCACCCGTCCCCTAATCCTAACCCGTACGCCTACAGTAACCCGCGCCCTCACACGTACGCTGCCCCTAAACCGTTGTCGTACCGTCACCTGGACCCTAAACCGTCCCCGTCCCCTAACCCTAACCCTAGCCCGAACCCTAACCCTAACCCTTCCCCGAAGCCTTCCCCTCACCCGTCCCCTAATCCTAACCCGTACACTCACACTAACCCGCGCCCTCACACCTACGCTCCCCCTAAACCGTTGTCATACCCTCACCTGGACCCTAAATCGTCCCCGTCCCCTAACCCTAATTCTAGCCCGAATCCTAAACCTAACCCTTCCCCGAAGCCTTACCATCACCCGTCCCCTAATCCTAACCCGAACGCTCACACTAACCCGCGCCCTCACACGTACGCTCCCCCTAAACCGTTGTCGTACCCTCACCTGGACCCTAAACCGTCCCCGTCCCCTAACCCTAACCCTAGCCCGAACCCTAACCCTAACCCTTCCCCGAAGCCTTCCCTTCACCCGTCCCCTAATCCTAACCCGTACGCTCACACTATCCTGCGCCCTCACACACACGCTCCCCCTAAACCGTTGTCGTACCCTCACCTGGACCCTAAACCGTCCCCGTCCCCTAACCCTAACCCTAGCCCGAACCCTAACCCTAAACCTTCCCCGAAGCCTTCCCCTCAACCGTCCCCGAATCCTAACCCGTACGCTCACACAAACACACGCCCTCACACGTACGCTCCCCCTAAACCGTTTTCGTACCCTCACCTGGACCCTAAACCGTCCCCGTCCCCTAACCCTAACCCTAGCCCGAACCCTAACCCTAACCCTTCCCCGAAGCCTTCCCCTCACCCGTCCCCTAATCCTAACCCGTACGCTCACACTAACCCGCGTCCTCACACGTACGCTCCCCCTAAACCGTTGTCGTACCATCACCTGGACCCTAAACCGTCCCCGTACCCTAACCCTAACCCTAGCCCGAACCCTATCCCTAACCCTTCCCCGTAGCCTTCCCCTCACCCGTCCTCTAATCCTAACCCGTACGCTCACACTAACCCGCGCCCTCACACGTACGCTCCCCCTAAACCGTTGTCGTACCCTCACCTGGACCCTAAACCGTCCCCGTCCCCTAACCCTAACCCTAGCCCGAACCCTAACCCTAACCCTTCCCCGAAGCCTTCCCCTCAACCGTCCCCGAATCCTAACCCGTACGCTCACACAAACACACGCCCTCACACGTACGCTCCCCCTAAACCGTTGTCATACCCTCACCTGGACCCTAAACCGTCCCCGTCCCCTAACCCTAACCCTAGCCCGAACCCTAACCCTAACCCTTCCCCGAAGCCTTCCCCTCACCCGTCCCCTAATCCTAACCCGTACGCTCACACTAACCCGCGCCCTCACACGTACGCTCCCCCTAAACCGTTGTCGTACCCTCACCTGGACCCTAAATCGTCCCCGTCCCCTAACCCTAATTCTAGCCCGAATCCTAAACCTAACCCTTCCCCGAAGCCTTACCATCACCCGTCCCCTAATCCTAACCCGAACGCTCACACTAACCCGCGCCCTCACACGTACGCTCCCCCTAAACCGTTGTCGTACCCTCACCTGGACCCTAAGTCGTCCCCGTCCCCTAACCCTAACCCTAGCCCGAACCCTAACCCTAAACCTTCCCCGAAGCCTTCCCCTCAACCGTCCCCGAATCCTAACCCGTACGCTCACACAAACACACGCCCTCACACGTACGCTCCCCCTAAACCGTTGTCGTACCCTCACCTGGACCCTAAACCGTCCCCGTCCCCTAA